>NC_077222.1:45791432-46089733 GCF_024763615.1 Phlebotomus papatasi | reverse complement strand
AAATCTCATATTAATGTAGGACTCTCCCTGATAAAACAATACAAAAGTGCACTATACATTCATATTTACTGTATCAACTGTTATAATAAAAAAATTAAAATAAAAAAGAGATGAAATACTAAAAGTTTAGACAGTAATGGACTAGTGTAGAATGCACTTTTACATTATATCATATCCCGCAAATTATGTGAATATTGCAATAGTATACAAAGAGTATGAATAAACTACTCACACAGCTTAGAACTTGGTTAGTTATAAAAAGAATTCAGAATGCGATTATCTAGATAGATTGTTTTTAATACCATATTCTTAATTAATTAATTCTTAATTAATTAATTTCTTGTGAGTCTATTTATTAGTTAAGTGCCTAAATTCATTAATTTTTTTCTTCCTATTATGATGTAAGAATGAATAACGGAAAATTTTAATTGTATTTAAAGTGAAATCATTAATTAATCTTGTATAATTTCTTAATCATATTGATATTTTCTGTTCCTTTCTTTCTTGATTTTTTTTTTAAATTTTAATGTTAACTCTCTGCCTCGTCAGAGTTTTAAGAAAATAATATGTACAAATTTGTATATATCATTATAAAATAAAATAAATATCAACCTATTCATTCATTATCGTTTTTTTGTTTTTTTATTGATTTTTTTTATTTTCCCCACTTTTTCGTTCAATATTATTTTTCTCCATGTTGAAACACTTATACAAACAGTTATTAATAAGGCAGAGATCTTCTATTTCATTTATTTTCATTACTTGAGGCAAACATATTTAGTAGAGTTTTTTCAATCCAAAATGAAAGTTCTTACATTCTGTGCAATATCAGACTCATTGTAAGAAAATTTAAAATTTATTTTAGTATATCCTTATATTTTTTGTTTCTTTTGTAAAAATCTTGTGTTGCCAATTTAAAAACTCAACTAAATGTATTCATCCCTTTCATTCTCACAATATACACACTGTGCAAGAGCCATTGTTTCAACCTGTGAAATTTTTATATAATTTTCGAGCGCTTTGGTTGGCACACTTTACACAAGATGTAGTAAATTTTTATGAAATATGATTTTTTTTTCTAATTTCTTCTGTTATTATGTAAGAGTTTAACACTAAAATTACAAAAAAGAAGTTATTTTTATTTGCAAACACATTAATTACATTTTTATTAACTACAATGGCAGAAATAAAAATTATTAACTTCTGAAAGTAAAAAATGTGCACGAATAATTGTGGATAAATGAAACTAATAAAAAAATGTATATATATAGAAGGGGATTTTAAAGTTTGTAATCAGACAAAGGACGTGATATCGACATAGGATCTATTTCATCTTTTCCTTATTTATCAAACTACGAGTTTTCTTTTCCTTCTTTTCTATTAATATACAACAAGGATTCAAAAGAAACCGAAAAGATGGTGAATAATTTCAAGATTTTTGATATCTTTTCTTTATATTTATAAGTACATATATATGTAATTATATATATAATAATATATGTAATCATTTTGTAATTGCCATTTTTCTAACTTCTCTTTAATACATCGTTTACCAGCAAACAAGAATTATTGGATTAAAAAAGAGTAGAATAATAGTCTTTATGTTATTATTGAAAGAAGAAAAAGAAACCATACACAGATATATAAAACATAAACAAAAAAACTAATGCCTTTTGTCTACATAAAAAATTAAGTGTTCTATAAATACATTTTAAACATCAACAACCATCTTTTTATGAATATCAGTATTTCCAACAACGGAACAAAATTCATCAAATGAAATTTTTCCATCTTCATCCTTATCCGCGAATACGATAGTTTTATCAACAATTTGTTGCAATTGAGTGTCTTTTAGATTATTTCCGACCATCATTTTTAAAACCTGAAATGAGTTTTATTGCGTTATATATACAGTATAGTTAAGAGCTGATAAATAGTGCCAAATCTAAAATTATTTACATTTTTTTAAAGGAAAATGTAAATATATCATTTTTATTTTGAAAATAGTTTTAAAGAAATGGATTGAATTTTATAAAAAGAATATCTAAACCCTATTATATAGGTGAAGCACATTTTATTGAATTTTACAACTTTCCCACTTCATTGGCCTTTTCTATAGCTATATCAATGGCTCTATTACATACTATTCTAAGTTGACTTAGCCTTATATTACTCCAAGAAATATCTTGTTCTTGAGATCGAGATCTAAAACCGGTGAAAATTTTGTGGTCATCCGACGTCCAATATGACGAGATATTTAAATTATTCGAAAAAAAATTACACGGTAATCATAGGAATTCGCCAACTTCAAATGAAAAGTTGTAATTTTGAGAAAGCATATTGTGGAATGGAAGCGTCAATACCCAAGAAGCAGTTTTTTCTTAAAATAGACTTGACGAAGTCTGTAAATAACGCGTTATAGAAACAAAATTCTTATAATCTGCTTATAACGTTATAATTGAGTTGAGTTGAGTTCAGTTACTATGACTACTAAAAGTAAACTAGCGCAATCTTAAAGGGTTTAAGAGGTTTCACTGGATTTTCATCACAAAATTCTCATTATAAAGCCTTTTAGGTTCATTAAAAGACTTAGGGGAGACCTGGCAGAATTATCCACGTATAGTATTAGATAAAGGTATCTTATAGTTTGCCTCCGACAGAATATTGAGGAAATCACTCTTTATTCTAAATATATATTTCCCTTCCTATTTATTGAAATATTTATCAGTCTCATACAATTATTTTTTTTTTGTACAAATTATACGCAATGAAAAATTTCATTTGGTGGATAATTCTACCCCGGTCTCCCCTTCAAAGTCTTGGTTTATAAGGCAACTATTTTGCTTCTTGGGTATAAACAGTATCGGCCAAAAGTTACTTGACAAACTTATATTCAAGAAATGAAGTAGAAAAATTGTAGGAAAACATATTTTTTAAAATTTTTCTTTTTGCAAATCAGTTCCTTGAATTCTTAGATATTTTTTATATATTAAAAAAAAATATTTAATTTTATTTCATACAAAAATAATTGATCATTTTTCATCGACCAAAAATTTCTTGACGCACTTGGAGAAGTAACTCAAAATGGTCAAATACGTTGAACTAACTTTTTTTAAACCATATACTTTAACTCTTTCGTCTCCTTTGGGATTTTGGGTACTCATGGAAAAAATAATTTTTTTTAGACTATTTAGAATCGATAAAAATCCGATTCTTGTGGATGATTACAAACTATAAGGATGTCCAAATCTAGGATATTCTTTGCAGGATCCCAATTAACTCCTGAGCTAAGATATTTTTGGTCAAAAATCGTGAATTTTTGATTTTCTGCTTCCTTGCAGATATTGTGACTTTTTTGATATTTCTACACCAGAATAAGGAAAAACCTCTCGGGGCTAATAAGTATGATAACTAACAATTACAGATTGCATAAATTCGAAAACCAATTTTTTCTTAAATTTTCAAAAAAACTTGTTCAAACTTTATGGGTACTCTCATCCCCAAAAATCTAGAGGTTAAATGTAAGGTTATCCCGCCAATGCCCGCCATTTGCTTTTTGACACCAACCTTGTAACAAAACCCGTCAAATAATATCTGCAGATATCTTTAAGATTTCTGTAGAGAAAATCTACACCTCTACAGAATATCTGCAGATAATTCTGTAGATATTCTTACGAATTTTATTTGGGCTTGGGACAAAATTCGTCAGAATATTTCGGCAGATTTTCTGACGAATCTCTGACGAATTTCTGTAGATATTCTGCCGATTTTCTGTAGATTTTTTCTACATTCCAGACTTTCCAGACAAGATGTGTCAGAAGAGATGGAAAAATTTTTCACTGAAGTTTGCAAAATTCAATAGTTATTTTTTGTGATATCACGGTGTTTATATAAAATAAAGAATTCTGCGACGCCGTGTTACAAGTAGAGAAAAGTGAAGTGAAAACTTTAAGCAGAGTATCGACCTAAATTTCGTGTTTTTGTATCATAAATCAACAATATTTTTGTGAACTAATGGACACTATGCCGATTTTCTCGGCAGAAATTCTACCGAAAATCTGTAGATTTTCTGCAGAAATTCTGCCGAAAATCTACAGATTTTCTAGCAGAAATTCAGCAGAAAATCTACAGATTTTCTGCTAATAGTAGAATAATGATTTAACGGGAATTTCAAGCGGGAGTGACATTTTTGCCAATATGGCCGATAATTTTGACATTTGGCATCGCGGGAGATTGCTTTCAGGAAAGTTTTTCCTATTCTTCCTGATTTTGGTGAATTCTGATTGTCGATGAAGTGTTTTTTTGGCTCTTGACAATGACATCGAGTTGAAAGAAATGTGTTTTAATGTGTTATTGTGTGGAATAATATGAGGAATCTGTTGGCAAGCAGGCATTTGGTGTCTTCTTGACCACTTCCTGGACATCCCACAAGATACTGGTCAATAATTCTTCTTGTTTTAGCGATCAACCTTGTAAAGGAGTCATTCGATACGCAAAAATAATTTCCAAAATTGATATTATTGGCTTTTGGAAAATTGAACTTTGTCTCCTTTTCGTTCTTTTGGGGACGAGAGTACTCGTGAGTTTTCCAATTTCCCAGAGGCCGAGAAAATTTTTTTTCTACCAAAGTATCATATTTGACCACTGAGACTTACAATAAAGTGAGTTTTACAGAAATTCGTTCGCTGGATATGTTGTGGTCCGGACAGAGATATAGCACTCTCTCACTCTCCCTTTCGCTCACTCTCCCTCTCTATATAGTGAGTCTATATTCTAAGATTTGTAAGGTGGTATATATAATTCACGATCCGCGATGTTTTTTTGCGGATCTTCGCGAGGCGCGAATTTTCTCGCGGATTTTCGCGGGGCGCAAAATTTTTCGCGGATTTTCGCGGGGCGTGAAATTTTTTGCAGATTTCCGCGGGTCGCGTATTTTTTCGCGAATTTTCGCTGGGCGCGAATTTTTCGCGGATTTTCGCGGGGCGCGTAATTTTTCGCGGAGTTTCGCGGGTCGCGAATTTTTTTTGCTGATTTTCGCGGGGCGCGAATTTTTTCGCGAATTTTTGTGGGGCACGAATTTTTCGCGGATTTTCGCGGGGCGTGAAATTTTTCGCGGGTTGCGTATTTTTTCACGAATTTTAGCGGGTCGCGTATTTTTCGCGAATTTTCATGGAGCGCGAATTTTTTCGCGAATTTTCGCTGGGCTGGAATTTTTTCGCGGATATTCGCAGGGCGCGTAATTTTTCGCTGAGTTTCGCGGGTCGCGTATTTTTTCGCGAATTTTCGCGGGGCACGAATTTTTTCGATGATTTTCGCGGGGCGCGAATTGTTTCGTTGATTTTTGCGGGGCGCGAATTTCTCGGGTCGCTGACAGAGGTTCTTAATGAATGTAAAGTTGAGGCCTCTATCTTTCATAGTTTCCGAGATAATCGACTTTAAAGATTTTCAGACACTTTTATGCATTTCTCATCCAATTTTCTTAACTTTCAAGTGAAATTTTGCACGTATCAAGCCTGAAAGAGGCTCTACATGGACGTAAAGTTTGAGGCCTCTATCTCTCATAGTTTCCGAGACAATCTACTTTAAAGATTTTCATACACTTTTATGCATTTCTCATCCAATTTTTCTCATTAATAACGATAATAAGTTACATACATTTTAAACGAAATTTGCATTATTTATGCAATTATTATTTATTGCATTATTTATGTAATTTTTGCATTATTTAGCTGATCTAGGCTTATCACTGTTTTTTATGTATCACTTATCACTTTAGAGGGTATATTTATGTAATTTTGAGTATATTTTTTAATAAAAAACTAAGTACAATAACTACATATTTATCTTTTAACTCTTTCGTCTCTTTTGGGACTCTAGTACCCAAAGAAGCATATGAATATTCAGTGAAAAACAATGTTTTTAATTATTCAGAACTGATAAAAATCGTATTCTTATGGATGATTACAAACTATAAGGATGTCCAAATGTGAGATATTTTTTGTAGGACCTCAATTAATTCCTGAGTTTAGATATTTTTGATTAAAAATTGTGAAATTGGCTTGCAGCATATGCTGCGGTCCGGAAAGAGTTAAGCCTTCGAGCCCCATAGAAAAAGAAATTCCATTATACGTATACTGTATATGTATATTATCCTAAAATATTTTATCACCCGAACATCGATATCCAAAAAATTTCTAATAATTTAATTTAAATATTGTGAAATAAATTTGCATTAATAGCATCAAAGAAATGTATATTCTAAAATTCTGTAACGATCATACCCCATTCATTTCTCAATCCATTTTGTAAAAACTGCATTTTTTTCTTTATTTGGGAAGTCATATTAACATATCCATTATCTAAAATAACAGCGGTCTTCAAAACAAACTCCTTAATAAAAAAGAACACCCCAATAGTATTACAAAAAAAAAAAAAAAAAACAAATGATGCAAAATTGTAGATCCTGACTTGAGAACTCAGTAGATTCGAGGTTTTGAAAACTATAGTTTAATCTGTGAGATTTAACTAGTAATAACAGAAAAATAAACGTTACTCAATCCATTCATATTTTAAAACTTATTTTCAGCCTAGTTTGCCACTACTTATGTCTTAGCTAGACTGCAGGCTTACTTTTATTCAACAAAAAGAATGCTTTTTTCTTTCATACTTTCTTTATAGCTTTGTGATTCTATTGTTTCATCATATACGAGATATAGTGGACGGTACTTACTAAAAAATACTATCTTTTCAATAATGACGAACATGGGATTTCAAAATTTCAATAACATGGATAGCTACTTTTTTTTGTAAATGCTATAAAGTCTTTCTTAGTCTTAAAACTTTATGGATACTCAAGACTTTTTGCAGAAAGGAGAAATGAAAAAAGCACTAAAATATATTGTCGGAAATATGTGAATCAATAAGATAACCATATATGTTACTTACTTGAAATAATTCTCCATTAGATATATATCCATCGTTATCCATATCATATATTCGAAATGCAAACCGAAGTTTAGACAATTTGTCACCCTTCACGCTAAATTGCGACACACCTTGGATGAACTCTTTGAAGTCAACCTCACCATTCCCATCGGCATCAAATATATCGATGACGCGTTGAACTAAAGGATTCTGCTGTAATTCTGGTAATGACATGAATTCATCAACGCTCAATGCTCCAGAATTATCAAGATCAAGCTTCCGAAAACGTTTTCCTAGACGTCGAATTTCATCCGCGTCAACTAGAATGAAGAATAATGAAATATTTAAGTCCTCTGTAATTTTTACTAACAAATTGTGAATAATATCGTCAACTACTGAATGCGCAAATATAAAATAAAATAATAAAATATGGAAAATAAAATAGGGTGACTCACTTTTCTCAATTTTAATGCAATTAGAAAGGGAATTTAATAAATTTTCTGGTGATATACCTCTTTATTAGAAATATATTTCAAAATTGCATCCTTTCTTCATTGCTTGCGCAAATTGTTTCAAGTAAAGGTATACATACAACATAGTTTTATTGCTTATAGATTTAAGAAACTCAAGAAATTTGATTCATTGTCATTCTTATTATACGAAGGTGTGCCCATCATTTAGAATGACAGGGATTCAGCAAAAAAAAAACAATTTTTGAAAAAGAAAAATAATAAATTTTCGATGTTCACTTTGAATATGAATAGTGATTTCCAAGGAGCGTAACGAGCGAAAAGATGTAATTTATTATGAGTATTTTCTCATATTTTATCATAAAGTGAATAATAAAATATGAAATTGTATGCTATATAAAGGTAATTATTAGGTACTTAAAAATTGCTTTTTCATTTAAAAAAAATTGCACTACTGAAATCAGAAACAACATAACGTAATGCTTAGATTAATGGATAAATAAATGGATTAAATTTATGGACAATCGATGAATTTCGATTTAGAACTATCGAGAATTATGATGACCCTGATGACCTATCTTTCAATGCGGAGGCAGCCGAAATCCCAAAATCACGAGGGTGGTATTTTTATTTTATAGTTTTAAATTAAACTTTTATAGTTTCAAAATAAGTAATTGCTCCCCGATTTACATAATTTACAGTGTTTCGCTGTATATGAGGTGTTTTCTATAAAACTTTGCCGAAAACCGTATGTCGCTCAATCTCAGTTTGAGAGATCAAAAGCTCTAAAAAGCGATCGTACGGATAGACGTACTGGAAAGTTTTTTAAGCCATCCATATATTCGTGATCAGGAAGTACGCAAATACACTTTGGCAAAGTTTGGGGTCGATCGTAAGACATGAGATTTTGTGATGATTATAATAGGTGTGATTTAAGTAGACAATTATAAATAATCTCACCTAATATTAGGCATGTGTAATATTTTACATTATTAGTGTATTAGCTTAAATATGTTTAATATATGTCAGAGCGTTTCAAAAACAAGTGCTAAAATTCTCGATAATGAAATGTTGCAAATGGTATTGGACGAATTCAAATTATAAAAATTTGGTCTCTTTTTCTATATATTCCTGTGCATATCACATTACTTCAAAAGTTCAAAGTAATTATTTTATTATTATATTTAGGTTCTATGCTTAAAAACATATGCCAAGATTTTATGCAAAAAATATAATTAGATTTTATATTAGCAGCAATTCGTCCACATTCAGCAATTATTTTGTTTTATTTTATGCTGATATTAAGTAAAAATAAGGAAAATGATCAATGTTTACAAATTGACAAGCTGATTACATTCTGCCATTCCGTGAGTGTGCGCGCTTCATATTAATGTATGGTTTCGTTATAGAAGAACCCTCGAAGAAAAAAAGGCTACTTACAATTGGAGCACATTTCCATGGGCAAAGATGTTTCATTTCCCTGCAATATAGAATAATGTGCATTACTGAAAATATACTAGGGAAATTGAATGCCTCATCAGTCTCTGGATAAAGATAGATTTATAATTATACCAAAAAATTATTTTGAGAAAAAAGTGGTTTTCCATATTTAGGCCTATCCCCGACAGTCATCTTCAATGTCACATTTTCGCAGAGGATATGTCACAAAATTTTTCTTTCTTCTATGCATTGTAAATTGAAAACATGATTGAACATTAATCACTGTCTTAAACTTACCATTTTTAACTATTACTCTAAGTTTTTCACTACAATAGCAATTGTTGAAAATTTCTTCTCTATTTCATTTGCATTTGTATCGTCGACCGCAACTGTCACATAATTGTCAGATATTCAGTGGACTTTTCTTTAATGATCGACATCATTTTTTTTTACAACAGATGGCAGTATATATTTCAGTTATTTTAAGGTTTTCAATTTTAAATTAATTACAGTTGATAATGCGTTTTAAACTAAACACATTTAACGAGATTCATTCATTTCTTCATCATTTCAATTGTCAATCCTCGAGAAGATCGCCAAGAAAAGAGTCAATTTGCAAAATTGACGGAAAAACAAGCAATAAAATTATTTATTTGCCTCAAAATTGCATTAGTAGATTGTTTAACGCGTATGGAGATAGAGATACGGTAGAGATTAATCTTGTTTTTACCTCTAACTTGAGAAAGATGTTTATGCTCTAGCTGCAAATTATACAGCAAAATGCATTTTTAATTTCCTTAATTACACACATTCACATTTGTCTGTGACATCCTCAGGAACAGTTACCGTGATTAAGCTATATTCTGGTACGATCTTTATCGTAGGTGATCTTTTTATTTGGGAGAGAAATGTGCCATAGTATTTATCTCAGTCAATAATCTCTCAGTAAATTTGCACGAGGATCACTCTTTGAGATCACTATTCAACGGGAGGCAAGTTTCTAGAAAATTATAAATTCTTCCACGAAGTGTGGATGATACTCAGTCGAAATTTCACTTTCAAAAGGGGATAATTGTTGAAAAGTTTTCAGGAGTGATCTTTTGTGGGAAATGATCGAGCAAAATGGTCTCAAATGATCGTGTGATTTTTACTATTGATGTAAAGTTGGGTGGAGAAAGAGTTAAGAATGGTCAAAAAATCTGTGAAAATGGAGATAAAATATCCTTAGATGAAGCACTCGATCAGTTAGGTTTGTTACGATCCACCTGTCGGAATTGAGGACCACTGAGGGATTTATTGTCGCATTTCAGGATTCGGAAGGATCCAATTGCTGGTTGTTCTAGCAGCTGGACTGTGCTTGCTGACTGTGATCAATGAAACAATGGGAATTGGAATGCTTATGCCAGTAGCTCAGTGTGATCTTCAACTAACATCATCTGATAAGGGTTTACTGAGTGCTATCAGTTTTTTGGGTAATTAGCTAATCTGACGCAATAAATGGCCATATAAATCATTTTGTTTTACTTATCTAAATGAGCTCAAGTGCTTAACAAGCCACCCCCACCGCTAAATGATCATAGCATGATTGATATCGATCGTGCATTGAATGACCCCATGATCATAGTATATTTTTTTTCTTTTAACCAAATGCATTCTGAATTTCAGGAATAATGGCCTCATCGCACTTCTGGGGCTACTTGGCGGACACAAGAGGCCGTCGTCAAATGATCATGATAACTCTGTTTAGCACGGCGATTGTCACGATTTTATCAAGTGTCGCTCAGAATTTTACACTCTTCGTCGTTCTGCGTTTCTTATCAGGCGTAAGGTGGATAGATTTATTGATTGCACCTATCTCTCAGAAGTGTCTGTATTTTTTTTTTTGCACTGATTCCCTTTTTACAGTATCTCTGGTCCCTCTGCCACCATCTACCCATATCTTGGTGAATTTAACAGTATCAGAAATCGAGATGCTGTTATTACCTTCACCAGCACCTTTGCGGGCCTTTCATCTGTAATTGTTCCTGCCTTAGGATGGTATCTCTTACCCCAAACCTGGGCATTGGAAGTTTACGAGGGTTTCTTCTTTCGTCCATGGCGTCTTCAATTGATCCTACACACACTGCCTGGGCTTTTGGCAGCACTTCTCGTTAGTCTTCTGCCAGAAAGTCCTAAATTTCTTGTTTCACAGGTAATAACCGCAAAACAATTACCTTATCTTTTACTATCACTATACTTTATCTTTATTGACTTAACGTAGGGGGTCATATTGATCTTCATCAACTAATTTACTGTTCCAAAAATACCCATATTAAGAATAGGAAGATATGAAATGATAACTCTTAAATGTTTTTTACAGAACAACTTACGTAAAATCTAAAAATTCTATACAAATCTCCAAAATCCAACAAATATTTGCAAGAGCTATTCAAAAGAAAAATCAGTTAATATGAATAAAGTCTTCTCTTAATACCGCGTAAATATATTAGCAAAATCAAATAAACAAAAATGTACACAGTGGAGTAAGACAAGACAACCTGGGATAAAAAGTGATTAATCAGAAAAAATCACAGTATCAAATTTTTAAATTATTTGAAATGACTTTTTAAGGGGATTATCGATAAAGAATTAAGGAATATAATAAACATAGTGAGATCAAAATAACGGAGGACTTGGAAAACGGGCACAGTTGCACGATTGGTGTTGATAGTCCAACAAGATTACTCTTTTCTTAAGAGTGCGTTGACTTATTCACAACTCAGGATCAAAACTGATGATCTGTTGAGAGCGTACCATTATAATGCTCTGGGTCTAGACACACCGACGATTTAAGCCGAAAGACGTCATAACGTAATTTAATCAAAATAATGAAGAAATTACATTTCTATCAGTGTCTGACTAATCCGTTTTTTGACTTAAGCCGAGAAACGGCTTGTGGAATAATAATGGGAATTTAGTCAAATCATTATTTTCATTTATAATTACATTAAACCGTCTCTCGGCTTAAGGCGTAAGTATGTCTTAGGGTCGGGCATAAGACATATGAGTTCTCTGCAATCGGAAGACATGATCACTATTAGGCTTTTAATACCGGGCACCCTTCACCTCTCATTCAAAGAGCTAACCCTAAGAAACACGGCACATTGTGTACCCAATTAGTATTTGGGACTTCATAATATCAGCAGGAACTTTAGCCACGAAATCGATTAGTCTTAAAACATTTAATTTTTGAGCCTTCTTTTTAAGATTTATTCCTTAGAAGAGATATCATTTTTGGCAGGGGTCTCTTTACATTTCATTTTTCCATACGTTTTTGCATAGAGGCACTGCAGACTATTGGCAAGTTTGTTCCTAAAGAGAATTCACTTATTAGTCTGATATATTTCGAAATCGTGCATTAAAAGCTATTTAAAAATACATCATAATGTTCGCCGAAAGAATACAAGAACTACGAGCAAATTTGTTTAGGTCGCGGTGCAATATCTGCAAAATTTTTAGAAAGAAAAGTGAAAAATAGCTTCACTTTTTATTAGGGTTGATGGGTCCCTGATTTTTGATTAAGTTTCTTTTATAAGATTTATTTTTATTTATTTACATTAGTGTGTCACAGTAGATGAATAAAATTCCTATAAAAAAATATTTTAACTAAATATAACCTTAATTTATAATTTTAATTAAGAAAAATTTTTTAATTCAAGGTCTTAAATATAAAAAAAGAGATGGCAAAGCGTCCCAGCTTTGTGGAGTGCTCGAACTCACGAGATAGAGCTCACCGCGAATTAGTTTTTTTTGCATAATCTTTTGGTATCACTGATCTACTAGAGATCAAACTGATTCATAAAAAATAAAAGCATTTGAAAATCAAAAAATCGGTACTTAACCGATTCATTACCAATGAAGACCGATGCAGCCGGGTTCTAAATTGCAATACTTTTCCAAAAAATCCAAATTTAGCCAAATCGGTTGAAAAATGAGCCTTCCAAAGTGGTTGACATTTGACCTTCAATAATTCAAAATTGCGAATTTTCCGGTCATAGGTATGTTTGGGCGAAATGTTCGCCTGGAATAGCTGTAAAATATATCCAAAAATCATTGATAAAGCTTGGGCCAATTTTTTGCAAAATTGGAAAAAAAACTCATTTTTGACCTATTTTTGGGGGATAGGGAACGTATGAAAGGGGTGGGGGGAGAAATAAAGTGGTTGGGTACGAGTGGTTATCGTAGACCGGAAGTTGAATTTTATATGGGTCAAAAGACTGAAAATGTGCGAAAAACAGTTTTCTTAAAACAAAGCTATTACCGTTATTTTCCCGATCCATTACCGATTATGACCGATGCAGTCGGGTTCAGAATTTGAATACTTTTCCAAAAAATCCAAATTTAACCAAATCGCTTGAAAAATGGACCCTCCAAAGTGGTTGACCTTTGACCTTCAATAATTCAAAATGGCGAATTTTCCGGTCATAGGTATGCTTGGGCGAAATATTTGCCTGGACTATCTCTAAAACATATCCGAAAATCACTGAAAAAGCTTGGGCCAATTTTGAGAAAAACCAAAAAACATGGTTTTTGTAGGGTATAGAGAGGGGGGTTGGGAGGGGAAAAAAACGTCGATAGATTTTGTTTTTTTATTGGGAGTCATCGAAGACTTGAAGTTGATATCTCTTACTGTTTAAGCTCCAGAACAGTGACAAGTTGAAAAAAAGACGGTTATATAACTGCACTCTCTTTGAGTTCGAGCTCTAAAATAACTTTATGTTCTCTATTAGCAAGTTTTAACTGTTCGAAGGATTGACACGTATACTTGAACAAAGGATTTATTTTTAGCTGAGATTCTATACAATCTCAGCTTTTGTGGTTCTAGGTGAAATCCGATCTCGTCAGATCGTGCCCAAATTTTGGATGTACACGTTTTGACACTCATAGATCACGAAAATCATGTGCGCCATAAATCGATTTTCGTGGACGTCCCGTCCCGTCCGGTCCCATCCCATCCCGTCCCGTCCCGTCCCGACCCGACCCGTCCCGTCCGTTACATTTTGACTTCTGGAGAGAGAACGGAAAGAGATATCGACAAGCAGTTTTTGGCAAAGGTTAAAAGTCATTGGGCCATCCATCCCCCCACCCGCCCTTCCGCCATTTTGGAACACCTCCAAATTTTGTTTTTCCGATAACTCAGCCCCTATGGCATCGATCGATCTCAAATTTTAGTATATTATAGCTGGGCCTAAGAGCTTTCGATCGATACCAAACTTCAACCCCTCCGACCCCCCTGACCTGAACTAGAGGGGGTCAAAAATTGAATTTTTGAAGGGTCATATCTGCGGTTCTAATTATCGAAATGTAAAGAAATTTGGTGTTTTGGAAAGCTCTCGTGGAGCACTACAACCCTTATGACACCCCAATTTTATCCGATTTAATCGAAGGTCCGATTAATCGAAAAATCGATTTTCGATTAATCGATTTCAAATATTTCGAAAACTAGACTATGCTTTTTCTTCAAATTTTAATATGTTATAGCTGGGGTCGAGACCTTTCCAACGGTGGGTCGCACTCCTCCCTTGATGTTCCCTAACCCGAGCTATAATCAAAAATGTCTTGACCAGACTGCATTTTCTGTATTTATAAAGGGATTTCGATGAAATTTTAGCCTATATTGTATCTGAGAGCACGATCTTTCTAATAATGGGTCCCATCCGTCTCTACCCCAACCCATTGTACCCCGACCCTTACTATACCCATATGGACCGGACTCTATCACTTATGTTTATTAACCGATTTCAATGAACATTTTTATCTTTTGTTGGTCTTCCCCACTCATACTATTTAAAATAGAAAATGACCAGTGATAAGCCCAGATAAGCTTATGGTAGCTGAGATTCTTTACAGGTGACCTCGAAATGCGTGCAACTCTGGGTGCTTGCAACTCGGAATGCGTGAAAATTCGATTGTGAGTTGAATTTTAGGGGTAAAGAATCGCGTCAAGTAAACTGTTCTCGGCAGTCGAAATGGATGAAATTGGCTCGTTGCTGCAGAGTTGATTCACTACAGGTGAATCAACTCTGCCTGAGTAATCTTGTCCCCTAAAACAGTTAGTTTTCTTTTTATCTCAGCCAATCAGATCAAATGTTAGATTCTTATTTTTTTAAATTAAAATTTCAGAAAATATAGTTAAATGTTGTAGGATTAAAAGTCTAATAAAACATATTTCTTTTATTCTGCTGAAATATTATAGCCTAAAAATTTAAGTAAGTTTTCTAACAATACTAATGAATGATAATTTTCAATCTAATATGAAAAATATTATGTTTGACTATTGTAGTTTCTTTTCCCAAAACGGGTTAGCTTAAAAAAATTGGAAGTATAAAAAATATTTAAATTTTTTTCATTATAAGAATTTAAAAATTCGTCATTTTTGAGCTTAAAAATCTTTTATATAGAATATAGGTGGAGACTTCCAAAAAATATTCTGGATTACTTCAACCTTCAACTTTGCAATTACGTGAAAATACGGGAAAGGTAACTTTAGGTAGTCAGGAAAAATTATTTTGTTTATGGGACACCGGTGTTTCAATCGTTCTTAAAGGGTTAACCTTATTTTGAGACATGTGCTTGAGCGGTATTATGGGACAAACATTTTTTTAATACTAAAATGACAAAATCGTACAGATGGCATGATATAAGGAAAAAGTTATATAAATGCGCGCAATATAGATAAAAATCTTCTACAATTACTATACCAAAATAATCATCAAATTCGGTTAAGCGGGTGTCGAGATAATATTGAGGTTATGTGTTGTGAAAATTGGAAATTGGTTGTTCGACTGTGACATCCATAGCGTTGGCTCTACAAAGTTCAAATGTTCTAGAAATGCTAAAAATTAATAGCGAACCTTGAGCCATATTAAGAGAAAAAAGTTTTTACTTCTTCTAACTAGGGTCGGGGGATCTTGAATTGTTTTAGTCGGAAAAATTTTTAACCACCCATATATTCGTGATCAGAAGGGGAATTCTGTAACAGTATGACAATGTCATATGACAAATTTAAATTTCTTTAAGTGGCATATTCGGTATAAGTACTCGAAAAAGCTATTAATATAACTTACTAAAAGCATCATAAAGCTACTTACAATGACCATTCGGAACTGAATGTTCATTAATGTTTTCATACAGTTGAATTTATGAGGAAATTTTGTCATATGACATTGTCATATAGTTACAGAATTCACCTGGGAAGTGGTGAAATACATTTTCACAAATTATAAATATATTCAAGATTCTTATCAATAACAACAAGACAATTTCTAGAATTCTTAATCCTTTTTTCCCAAACATAATGACTTTATGGGACAGGAAGAGCACTTCAAAAAAAACTTCTAATTATTTATTTAGAATAAAAATATGATACGTGATTAACGAATTCAATTCTTCGAACTTGATCTTAGAGTATATGCACATATTTCCATACCATAATACATCATGCTCCCTCCGTATCAAAAAAAAGTCGCGCGTTTGAGAAAATCTTGAGATTTGCAGTCTTAGGTAAATTGTGTTATGTACTAAAAATATCAGAATATTGGGGTCCAGTATCGATGGTTACTTGAGGAAAAATTTTATTTTTTTTTGTTTTTTATTTGTTTTCTGATTTAGGAGGAAGTGGGGCATCTTTGAAATGGTGCAGCTTTGAATTCGAGATTTTTTCAACTACTTTTAAATGGAACTGAACCTTCTCATAATATATTTTAGTTCCACAAACCAATTGGGAACCTACTATGTCACTATGATATGGCTCAATTCCATTTAACCCAATTTCAATTCTTTAGGGGAACCTGGGGCACCACCAAACACTAATTTTTATTTCTAAACTACTTGGACTATCTCGACCATTCCTTCAGTGGACAAGCATCACTATAGTGCCTATAAATTCCTATCGGTCTTATCCTCTGATATCCAATATCCGATTAAAAAATCGCAGTGTTTGGTGGTACCCCGTGTTTGGTGGTGCCCCAGTTTCCCCTAAGTCCAATTTAAATTTAAAAAATCGAAATTAAGCCCAATTTCAAAGCTTCCCCAATTCAAAGGTGGCTCACTTCACTCTAGGTGGTAAAAGGTAAAAGATATTTAATTGTAAGGTTCGAAGGACCCCCAAAAAGTTATCCCTAGGATCATAATCATTTCCTTCATTTTTTCCCCAGCAGTTGTACACTGTTAATACATCAGCAATGGATTAAACTTTTTATTGAAAATTCAATTTATTTAACATTGCTTTTTTATTACACAGTGTAATTATAGAATAGTTGTCAGATATTTTCTAAACCACCACAAATCACTTTGCAATTGGCACATCCCAAAGTAATCAAGAATGAAAATTCGCAGAATTTTTCTACATTGTTGTTTTAAAACGAGAATTATAAAATAAATCACTTATTTTGATGTTGATAAATGTGCTCATAGGTCTGACTTTCAAATTTAATTGATAATTTGCTTTTTAATTCCAAAAATCTTTGGAAAGAATATTATTTGCGTTTAAAACGCACAAAAAACGTATATAACAAAAGCTCCGTATGTGAAGCCTGTGAGTTTAAATATATATAAATTGCTACAGTGCTACATTTAATTGATAAAATAACAAGATATTGAAAATCCTCAATGCTGAGCTAAATTAATATTTTATTAAATTATTTGAGGCTTGCATATCCTGTTATCTTACAAAGGTATTTGCTCTTAGCCAACAACAAAATTCAATGAGGTTAAATATTCCATGGACTCTTTTTTTTTAGCAAAACCGTTTTAGCCTTGAACATTAAAAGAAATCTTAAGAGTTTGAAGATATGGCAAAAGGCAAATGAACGGCGTGAATCTTTCATGTTTGATAAAAATAGTAGTTTTGGAAGAGACTTCTGCCGAAAATGCTGATTTTTTTCCACAAAAGAATTCTCACATATCATATAACATTTTGTACAAAGTTATTTGTCTTCACAAATTTGGTGTTTTTCTGATATTGAGTGATGTTGTTCCAAGCAACACATTAGTCTTTGATAGTGAATAAAGTGATTTTGAATTTATTGTCCGTATATTTTAGCAATTTGCTTAAAATAGCACACTTTTGGAGAAATATGTGATTATACAGATGGATAGAAGTTTAGTTAATCGGTTTAATCAATGTGAAAGCAAAGAAATATTGCGTTTCTTTTACAGGGCAAAACCGAAGAAGCTCTCGACATCATCAGGTGGATTCACCGGAAAAACTCTGGAGATTCAGAGATGGAAATTCGCGAATTAACTTCTGAAGCTCCAGCAAAAGGTCAAGGAGATGGATGTATGAGGTCGTTATGGCATCAAATGGTGCCTCTTGTATCTTTTCCTTATCTAATTCCCTTCTTGCTCTATTGTTGTCTTCAATTTGGCGTATTTTATGTGTAAGAAAATGTTAATTTTTCATTATATTCAATTGGAAACTTTATTTCGATTTTTTTTTGTGTGATTATAATATAGTTGTGCAGGACTTGGATTGTGGTTTCCGGACATTGTTAATAGAGTTATGCAGAACATCGGTGATGAAAGTCGGACACTTTGCCAGACCATAGATTTTCAACCAAATGCGACACACATTGAGCTTTTAGACGAAAGTTGCGATGACTCCATTAAGACAGATACTTTTCTCTATAACATCTTTTACGGACTCATCTATGTATCTGGATACATTATCCTAGGATTCCTTATAAAATTTTTCGGTCGTCGGATACTTTTAGGTATGTTAATTACAGGTCTGAGGTATAGAACTTGATAGAACTAGTTAACTGGTTATTCTCTATTCAGTGATTATCGAGGTATGACCAAAATTCTGGCAAGGACAATGTTAATTGTCTCATAGAACTCACGATCTCCCATAATCCTAGGCACTTTACTCTCTTCCAAAGACATTGCATAGCTACAATTTTATTTAATTACGCCAAATTTGTTCTTAGTTGTTTGACATTGATATGACATTAAAGATTTGTTTTAAATTAATATAATAATCTAAGAAAATATTTTAAATATAAATTTATCAAAGATGGAGTTTTGCTCTTTAAATTCAATTCCAATGCAAATTGATAATCTTACGGCTCAACTGCGATCGAAAGCATTTACTAAGAAAATGCATTTTAATAATTTAACAGAAAACAAATAATAAGAATAAAACAGCTCAGGGAAGATGAGATTCTTATTTGAAATCAAAGAGAAATGTAAAAGTATAATTTTTAGTTGAAAATAATATCCGACGAGTTGATATGCTAATAATGGAAACCGGTGAGCGTCGGGGAAAGAAGGATCAGCTTAGAATTTTTTTTTTAAAGATTTTTCTCAAAGCTTTCGGCTCAGACTCCAAGCCTGGTCAAATCTTGTCTTTTCTCGCTTTGTTATTGAGTCAGGGATTTCACAGGGCATGGGATTCAGGTCACTGCACTTGATTTTAGTAGTATTATTTAAATAAATATTGGTAAGTTTTGTGTATGTTCTCCTAAAGATTTCTTTGTGAGACTTGTGTCTCACAAAGTCACACAAAGAAATCTTTAGGAGAACATACACACTGATTGAACTCCTCAAAGGGGTTATAATTCTTCTAAAGTATTTCTGTCTTTTATTCATTTTCCCTGATCAGAACTTAAGATTATATCGACCACTCAGAATATAATGCGACTAACTCGATTTTTTGCAAAATTCGTTTTTTTCGCTTTTCGGGTACTCCGTGACACCCTCTACCTTCCCTGTGAATATTATATCGAAAAGTTAATTATTCCCAAAGTTATATCGGTTCCGATGCTTAAAAATCCTATGATCAGCATGTAAAATCTCAGCTTTAAATCACTCTCCTGTAAAGTTGGCCATTCGCGAGTTAGTCGTATTATATTCTGAGTGGTCGATATGGGTCTCTCAGGTCAAAAAATAGGCATTTTTCTGATGATAATTTATTGTGTTGAAAATATTTTAAAAACTCCAACTTTTGGGATATGAAAGAGTAACTTTAGAACATAATTAAAAAAAAACTGAAAAATTTTGAAAATTCGACCGTTGGTAGCTGATTTTCGGAACCATTCAGCAGGATTTCTCCCAGTAGGTTCATCTGAAATCAAAAAACCAATTGAACTCTGTTCGAGGATTAGTTGGATCCCTGGATGAACGAAGAATTTTTGGAAAAAAACAAAATTTGGATTTTTGGCAAAAGTTTTTGTAAAAATGTATCAATTTTACCCTATTTTTCAACACACTTTGTATTGTAAAAATGGTTCTGATTAAAGGAAGTGCAAATTGCAAATCCTTCGTTTAAACAGTTCATAATACTAGATAATAACAAGTATTCAAAATTTCAGAAAGATCGGTTCAGTAGACTCTGAGTAATCTTGACTACCTCATTGTAAAACGGTGTTTTGAGAAAACTTTTACAACAATATGCGCGCGCGGGCGGAATGCATAACTAAAACTGCTCTACCTCCGAGAGTTTTACTCCGATTGACTTAAAATTTTCAGAAAATATTTTTCAAATGTTATACTATAAAATAAAAAAAATGATTTTTTGACCTGAGAGACCCATGTAACCTTAAGGCTAAACAGTAAGGGATAGTGATTTTATGGGCTCTACGGGCAATTTTTTGGCGTTTATTTTGCCGCTATATCTTCCCATCTCTTATATAAAGTAAGGATTTTCAGGGATTGCTCGACAATGACTCGTACATTTTTCATTTTAGATATGGTTAAATGGTTGCCTAGGCAGGCACCTCATCTACATACGAAAACACTATTGAATCATTACAATGATTTTTAATCAAGATTAATGTTCAAAAACACTCTGACTGAAAGCTAATTTCTCAACTGATTGAAGCAAGTTCGGGTTCTTTAGAAAGGTCATTGAATTCTTGACATGTCTGAAATGGTAATAAACCAATGAAATAAACTGAGTAATGAAGCGAAAAATAATTTTAAACCAAAATTCATTTGTACTACTTCTAAATAAAATAATTAAATTGAATACAAAGACTAAGCAAGAATCAGGAATCAAGGATCACAAAAATATGAAAGAAATTTAAATGCAATAAACTCCAAAACCAATTGTTTTTCATTATCTCTTTTAATTGGCTTTTTATTAACTTTTTCCTAAAACAGTCAATATCCTTTAAAGTCAAGGAATAAAATTTGTTCCCCTTCTAGTTCAAGGTCCGTATAATGGCTTATTTTCTGTGTCGGTTACAATAGGTGTAAATTAAGAATCTCCCCTAAAAATCTCAAAGTTGTGAAGAAAATACCAACTGGGTTCGATTTATCATTTATGTTAATTTTCCCATATAGACATTGTTTTTGCAAGTCAAGAAAGTAGGTATTTCTTAAATGACATACCATTTCAGAGTCTTCATTGGGCCGTTAGCAATTTTTGATCATTGACAAAAAAATACAAGAAAATATAGAGAGATAAGAAATCCGAAAAATTATTCAGACTCTCAGAATGTCTGATCCATTTATTTTGATCAAAATGAAAAGAAGAAGATTGTGAGTCATTTGGCAAAATTATTTATAATATTTTTTCTTAACAGTGTCACTTTTAGGAGGATCTGCTGCTGTGGGTTTAGCACTCACATGGCTTACAAGTCACACCCTCATGATCATTCTACTGAGCATGCATTTAATGTTTGCCGGTGTTTCAATATCAGTTATAAATTCTTCGGTTGTGGCGGTTTTCCCAACTCATTTGAGAGCCACTGCAATGTGCATCACATTGATGTTTGGACGATTGGGAACTTTTGCTGGCAGCAACATTATAGGTTATTTCTTCGACATCAACTGCCAACTTACATTCTTCTTAACTGTAGGACTGATGATGTGTAAGTTCAAAATACAGGACTGCAATTTAATTGCATTATTCCTTGATAATTCTAATAGACTTTTAAGGAATTGTAAAATCTGCTCATTAGCTCTAATGAGACTCTCATTAGCTCTAATTTTCACTTAGTTATTTTACTATTTTTTTTTTTAATTTGTATGTAATTAATTGAAATGAGAGGAAGAGGAACACCTTTAAAATTGAGCTTTTTCTCCTATTTTTAAATGGAGCGTGAACCTTATCATAATGTATTTTAGCACCACAATTTCTTTATGAAGTTAAATTAATTTATGATAAAGAAGGTCCACTTCTATTTAAAAATAGGAAGAAAGCCTAATTTCAAAGATTCCCCATTTTAAAGGTGCCCCACTTCCCCCTATTCATACTTTTTTACATTTTTTCTAAATAAATAATAGATGAACACTTTCACTAATCATTTAATATAATTTTTCTCGTGTATTTCTTTGCTAACATGAAATAGATTACTCAGGAGGTCTAAATCTAACTCTGATTATTTTTTTCATAAGTTCTATGTTTCTAAGCCGAGTTATATCTCTTTAAAAACTTTTATATTATTATTCTTTTTTTTAAGCATGTGCCACGGCGTCGTTTTTCGTGAAAACAAAATGATCTTCACAGCAGCGCCATTACAGCTGATAGACTGAATAAAGTTGCAGAAAATCACTAGTTTTATATAAAAGCCCATATCTTCATAAAACTGTATCATGTAATAGAGAAAATTAAACAATATTTATGACTAAAAGAAAATGTTTTCTACTTTAAAAAATTCCACCAGGCGCCTCCATTTGCTTTGAGCTTTTTGATTGTCAAGCAAGACCATCGAGCGGCATTCAGCTCAAATGGATTTTCCTTAACAAAAGCCGATGTAATCTGTGTATGTAATTAAAAATCTGTCTTCGAGATTTAAAAACCATGTCAACTAAATTAAATGTGACACAGTGGGATTTTCTATAAAAAAATGCAGTAAAGGTATATCATTAAAAAGCGCTCAAAATATGATGAACTTGAGATATTTAAAAATTGAGTAACGATTTGTTTACAAAGATGTTGTAGTAACGCTTTCATTGGATTTTTTATTGCACGAACTTAAACAGGAAAATAATACATATAATTTATGCGAATATGAATGCTAGAGAGAAATTATTTTAATTATTATATTTACCATATTTACCTATTTTATCTAATTGGAGTCTGTGTCTATAATTGTTTCTTTAAAATTTATCTTGAGATGTTTTAAATCGGTTTTTGGAGCTGAGCATAGTTGAGTCTGTTTCTTGAGGTATTCTGCAGAATTTCACATCTGAATGGCGATGAATCCTTATCTTAAATCAACTTAAAACCATTGATTACTTTTAACATAAGTTTAACTAAAACTTCTGCAGGCTTTCCCAGAATATTGCACACCTTTAGAACACTTACTTTGCAGAAGCAGAAAATTAAAGTAACAAACTTTGAAAGCTCTTATTTCATGAAATTCCAAGTATATCATGGATATTCTATATTATTTGAAAAGTTTTTCAAACTAAAAGTTCAATGAGGAAAAATTGAGATAGGAAAACAAAATACAAGAGCTAAATTTTCAGCGTCTCAGATTGATTATTCACACATTTTAAAAGATGAATTAACAATTGGAAGTTATACTTTCAATTTTCAATTTATTTTGATCTTTCCAAATATTTATTTTTGGAATTCATTCATTCATTTTCAACCGCTTATCCCTATTGGGGTCGCGGAATTTGGAATTTGTAATTAAATTTTTCTTTGCCATTATTTGTTTTTCTTCTGATTTTAAAGATTGTCTATTTGATAAATATTAGGGGAGTCTGAGGCAAAATGTTACTAATAGAAATTTTTAAACGTCAGTATCTTCCAATACAAAAGAGACCGAGCCTTCGAATATCCTCAATCGCTAGCCTTTACGAATCTCCTCGAACGCGGAAAATTTTATTGGATTCGAGCAAATAATAAGGAAAATAAAAAATATTGAAATTTTGATATCTTTCTTTCTCGATTTTTTTGATTTTTGAATTTTGATATTTTCTTTGGAGGAAGATAGAAAAAAATGACTTGCTACACAGATGTAGAGGAGTAAAATTCCAATAAAAATATATCAACGGTATTTTTTCACTAGAGCAGAATCTCACAAAATTATCCCATAACTGTCAAATCAACTTTTAGGAAATGGCTCAAGAAATACATTTTTTCTAGTTAGACGAAAATAGTATTCAACAAAGTTGTAGCGCGACAAATTTCCTAAAAGAATGTCCTGATTGTACCAGTAAAATTAATATTGTCATATTTGTTTCATCCTCCCCCAACACTTTAATTGATATTTTTTCATAAAATAAACAAATGATTCTTCTAAATATAACAAACGTTGATAGTTTTAAAACCTCAATTTTGCTTAGTTGGATAATTTGCCATGTATATAATTTATGTGGCTGCAATCAATAGTCTAGAAACTGTATACGAGACAATATTCAAGATCTTTGACCTTAAAAACATTATGCAATCCATGTATGAATAAATTTTCTATATAGTGCGAAATTAAATGATTTATGTTATTAAAGAAAGTTTTTTATTCCGCATTAGAGAATACAACATGTGTTTGAAAAATAGAGTAACGTTTTTGGTTTTTAGAAGAGGTATACAGTGGCGGCCAAAATAATAGAATAAGCTCCGCAAAGACCACTATTTTACCTTTAGGATTTTTGTTTATTCCAATTCGTTGATATAATTTTAATATGGAAATGTTAAAATAATTATCTTACGTCAAATAAATATTGTTTTAGCCGCTAGAAGTCTGTATTTTCACAGAATACATCAATAGTGAAATTTGGTTTGAACAACACGATATGATCACTTTCATTTAAATTAAAGAATATGGTCTATAAGTTTAAGTAAAGACATATTTAGAAACTATAAATGACAAGTTTTCAATTTCTTTGGCCAAACTGAATTTCACTATTGACGTATTATGTGTAAAATAGAGACCTCTAGCGGCCAAATCAACCCTTATTTTACGATTCTAATAATTTGAAGATTTCTACTATAATTTGAAGGATTATAGGCAGATATAGGCATTTCGTTTGCATTTCGGTTGCATTTCGGTTGCTACTCTTTATCACTCTGTGAAAATTGACCAAATCAAAGAAAATAATTGTGTTATTATCACCAAACTTTCTCAGGAAGTAGATAAGGAGGGGGTGTATTCCTCTTTTGTGAAAGTGTTTGTTTTTCTACAGTGGAAAACCTGGAAAATCCATAGTGAACTTCTGAGAGACTTTTTTTTTTGGAGTAAAATTTGGCTTCTCTGAGCTGTGTGATAATTGATTAGCCGTTTATAATATTGGCTAGTGTGTGTGATACAGCTAATATTATCTGAACAATAAATTATATTATATTATAGAATATTTTATTGAGCTACTTTTTGTACATTTACAAAATAATTACATTGTAAGTGTTCCAAATCATTGATTTGCTTCAACTTTAATACATTGTTAAGAATATTTGAATTGTATTAAGAGATAAAAGATTAAGAAAAATAAATTAAGCACAAGGTAATATGGTGCTTACAGATTTAATGCGAGACAGATATGTATTTTATACAAATAATACTGTTTAAAGTGCTAATTGACTTACAATCGAGTGGTGGGAGGTTTTGCATTGCAGAAGAAAGTTATCTTTAATCTTAGAAATTTGGTTTTGCAAAAGAGGAGTTTTGGCAATCTCATGAAGTTTGATTGTAGAGAAGTCCCATGATTTCTTGTAGATAATTTTTAAGAATTTATTTTGAATAATTTGAAGCTTCTTTTTGTGCGTTCTAGCACAGACTTCCCAGATTTCATGGGTAATTTTCATTACCCAACAGATTTTTGCACTGTGAAGCATTTGGAATCCTACATTGCGCCTACCCGAAATAGCCCAAATCTCTGCGAGGTCTGTAAGACCAACATCAATGCTAAATTTGCACCGGGACTGCGTTGTGCGGGCGGTTGTGGCTGGTTTCATGCCACCTGCACTGAACCTCCTACATCGGAGGAAGATCTCGCCGCGCTCCTTGCTAGGAGAGTTGACTGGGTGTGTGAGAGGTGTATCAAGCGTGATGATGTGCCCTGTGATGCGACGAGGATCCACAATTCTTCGAGTCGGGATGATTCGAGTGTTGAGGCTCTAGCGACTATCAGGAAGGAGCTGGATCTTCTAAAGATTCGTTGTTTGGATCTGGAGTCTGAAAATAATGCGCTGCGGAACACTATTGGCATGCTTTCATCTCGGGTCTCTGCTCTGAAGAAAAGATTTGAGTTTTCGGAGAGATCTAATGGACCGATGCATTCATCACCTAGACCTTCCATTCCAGGAAAAACTTTTACATGGCCAGTTGGTGGAGCCGGTCTCCTGGATGTTTCAAATGATAGACCTCAGGCTGATAATGCGGAGACTTCGCGTGCGGGCTTGTTTGTGCATGAGCGAGCTCATGGTGGTGGAGAGGGAAAGACCCAGCCGTTGCATTCGCTGCCGCGGGGCCTTCTGGGTGGCCGTCGCCTCAATCATGGTCGACTTACTGATGGCCGTATCGGTGGAGAGGGACGCCGAGTTGTGACGGGACGTGCAAAGAACGAGAATCCCTTGCCAGTTGTTCCGAGGTATCGCTGGCTGTTCGTCACTCGTCTCTCTAGAAGTGTTACGAGTGATCACTTGGCTGACTACATGGAGCGCAGATTGGCGTCAAGGTGTCGACCCCAATGTATCTGTTTGATTCCACCCGAAAACACAACCAGAAAAATTGGTTCCTTCAGGGTCAGACTGCTTCCGGATGAGTTTGATGAGGCTCTGGCTGAGGATTTCTGGGATACTGGAATACTGGCCATGGAATATTTGTTTCGGGGCA
Organism: Phlebotomus papatasi; assembly: GCF_024763615.1. NCBI lineage: Eukaryota > Metazoa > Arthropoda > Insecta > Diptera > Psychodidae > Phlebotomus > Phlebotomus papatasi. Next base: position 46,063,134 of record NC_077222.1, on the reverse strand, counting down.
GACCAAAAAAGCTCACCACAAGCGAGGCGGCCGTCTTGGGCTTTCCCGAGGGTTCGTGCCCGGCGGAGGCTGCTGGATTGGTCCGGGGCACCGGAGGCTTGGTTCAGGACCAGGGTGGGTCCATCTGCTAATCCTGTATTTCCGTTGCCTGAGTGCGCTTCGACTCCTACTTCTGCTGCGTTTCCGGACTTCTCTTCTTCTTCTGCTTCGCGTCGTGGCTGTGCACTTGCCTCTGGGGCTGCATCTGCTGAGCTTACTTCGGACTCCATTACATCACCGATACATCGTCTAAATACTTCTTTTTCAGGGTCAATCCTCGCTAGTGGCTTTAATTCTAATTTTCAATCAACTAATATTATTAAAGTAAATTTTGCAGACGCTGATTTTGATACTGATTTGTCATTTCCTAATTCACAATCCGGACTTGGTAATAATTCTCATGATTCAAGCATATCACTCATTACTTTTAAAGAACTTACTACTAACTCGCGCTACTCATTTCTTTTTGCGCATATAAACGTGCGAAGTCTCAGACGACATGTTGATGAGATTCGCTTTCTTTTGCTAAATACTGCTCTATCTGTGCTTTGTATTTCTGAAACCTGGCTCGACACCTCTGACTCTGCGGAGGCTATTGGTGTTCCTGGTTTTCGGTTTTTCCGGCGTGACAGATTGGTGCGACGCGGTGGTGGCGTGGGAATATATGTTCGTGATTATCTCACCTGTTCACTTCTCTGTTCTGGCACTTTCGATCACCTTGAATATATAGGAATCACGGTATCCTTACTTGGATGCAGTGTATCAATCTTTTCTGTATATAATCCTCCCCCTGTATCTAATCTTGATTGCATTGAAAATCTCTTTGAAATTGTCATGTCTTATGACAATGTCTTGCTTTTGGGAGATTTCAATGTAAACCTTGCCCAAACTTCTAGTATTAGCGCTCGTTTTTGCAGTCTCCTGACTGCCCGATCTCTACTTTATATTCCTTTTAATCCGACTCGTCAGGGATCCTTATTGGATCTACTGATATTGCCCTGTTGTGATCAGCAAAGACTTCTACACTATAGTCAGTTACCTCTACCAGGAATCTTCGACCATGACATGATCTTCGGGTCGTACAATGTTAGGCTTCCTAAACCAAAAAATATTTACAAAACCGTTCCTCAAATTAACAAATGCAATAGCGAGGTAGCAATCTCTGCTGCAATGCACATGGATTGGAGCCCAATCTATAGCACTACTTCAGCCACAGAGAAGGTTGAAGTTCTAACAGAGAAAATTATTACACTTTTTAATAATGTTGTACCCCATAAGAGAATACTTGTCCCAGCGCTTTCGACACCTTGGATAAATGAGTCAATTATCATTCATATTAAGCGTCGTGATGAAGCATTCAGGAAATGGAAGCGTTCAGGCACTCTTGACGATAAACTTAAGTTTAAGCGTCTGCGAAACAAGGTATGCAGTGTTGTACGAGCAGCCAAAAAGAGGTATTTCTTTAAAAACCTTGACATCAAGCTTCCCCCTAAGAAGCTTTGGACAAATATTAAGAAACTGGGCCTCAGGCCTTCAATGGACTCTTCAGCTAGCAAGCCGTTGTCTGCTGACGAAATTAATTGCTTTTTTGCCTCTTGCTCTTTAACCAGTACAATAGACTGCCTCTCTCTCCCACCCGTTCCCTGGGAGGGTTTTAGCTTCAGCTGCGTTCCCCAAGCGGACGTAGCCTATGCTATCTCCCGCGTCAGGTCCAATGCCATGGGGTGTGATGGCGTTTCTCTTGATTTCATTAAAATTATTCTTCCGGTACTTTTACCAGTGCTCATTGATGTTTTTAATCACATCATTACCACCTCTACTTTTCCTGATTCCTGGAAAATTGCCCTAGTTATTCCGATACCGAAAATTTCAAACCCTACTTCTGCTTCTGATTTCAGGCCCATTAGTTTACTACCCACACTCTCCAAAGCTTTCGAATTCATTATCCATGAGCAAATTTCCTCCTATCTGTCGGATAATAAGTTGCTTTGTGACTTCCAATCGGGTTTCCGTGGTGGTCACAGCACTATAACCGCGCTTCTTAAGGTAAATCATGATGTGGCGGGGGCTATTGATCGCAACCGGTTTGTAGTTCTAGTACTGTTAGACTTTACCAAGGCCTTCGATAGCTTGCCCCATGATCTGATTTGTTTTAAACTTCATGAATTCTTTAATTTCTCTTCATCCTCCATCTCTCTTATTCGTTCATATTTTAGCCAACGTTCTCAATTTGTCAAACATTCAGATCAGGTGTCTTCACCTGCCTCATTATCTAAAGGGATAGGCCAGGGTTCAATACTTGGACCACTTATGTTTTCACTATTCATCAATGACCTTCCATCTGTATTGCAAGGTTGTTCGTATCACTTGTATGCGGATGATTTGCAAATATATGTGGAGGGTGACCCTTCAAATCCTTCGTCAGCTTTCGATCTGATGAATGAGAACCTATCTAAAATTGAGCACTGGTCGTCTAGTAATGGACTTCTCTTAAATCCTAAAAAATCACAGGCCCTTGTTATCTCTAAAAGATCTGCTAACTTTCCTTTAAGCCCTCTTTTTCTCCGCGGCGAAATCATTCCATTTACAGATCAGGTTAAAAACCTTGGAATTATTTTCAACAGAACCCTATCATGGTCAGATCATGCTACTTCCATTTGTCGTAAAATTAATTATTCTCTTTATACCCTTCGACGCTACCGGGACATTACACCCTATGACACTCGCCTGCTTCTCTCACGAGCGCTACTTTTGCCCATAATCTCTTATGGAGCTGAACTCTTTTTTTCTGCGGATGGTGAAACCATTCGCCGCTTAACGGTGATCTTTAATAACTGTGTGAGATACATCTGTGCTCTAGGCCCACGTGACCACATATCTCCGCACAGGGACGTTTTTGTTGGTTGTGACTTACCATCCTTCTTGCAGATGCGTGCCCTTATCTTTCTGCATCGCCTAATAACGACTGGGAGTCCGGCGTACCTGGCTTCCCTCTTGACGAGGGGGGGTTCGATCAGGGTTCGAGGATACCTGGTCCCTAGAGCGATGTAAGAGACGTTTTATCACACATTCTTTGTCAGAGGAGTATCGCTTTACAATTCACTTCCTCGTGATGCTCGCGCTTCTGTGAGAAACATTGAGGGTTATTTCAAGTCCAGGCTTGCTTGATACGTTCTGCTTTTGTCTTTCTTTTTCTCATTTTTTTTCTCTTTTTTTTGTAGCCACACACTTGTAAGAGGGTTGAACCCTATTTTGTGTTGGTATATTGAATAAATTGAATAAAGTGAAATTGAATAATTATATCAACAAATTGGTAAAAAAATACAAAAGTTAAAATAGGTGTGATTATGAAAGAATCACACCTAAAAATATAAGCATTGCAAAGTGATTCTATTATTTATGCCGCCACTATATATATATATATATATATAAGTTAAGAACACGAGGACGATTTAGATCTAATGATCTTTATTGAAGCACAGAGAATTACAGAATGATGTACAGAGAAGAAAGTAATATCTGTAAGAAACCTCGGTGACGCCGCTTCCAGCGTGGATCACTTGCACATTCCCACAATGAGGCACGTTCAGCGAACGTGCATTTTCAGCGATCTCGCAGGTGTGGATTGTGAGTTGTAGTAATGTGATGTTCCCATAGTGAAGGCACGTTCGTGCTAACTCCACACTTTAGCAGGTGTGGAGTGTGTCCATGGTGTCGGTGGACATGGGAATGTTTAACTGCTTCCCCCTTAAAGTTGAATCGTCTCGATTCACTGTATTTTCAGTTGGCTTAGGATACCAACATCTCCTGTAGAGGGTTTTCTTGAAACTCCAAATAATTATTGCTGACGTTAGAATGATGGCAGAAATACAGAATCCAGAGTATGAAAAATAACTGGTAGCTAGGTGATTGGATTTCAGCTCATCTAAGGCGTCCATATTTTGAATATGGAGATCTTCTAGGTGATGTAATCCTTCTTCTGGTCCTGTTTCTTCTCTCTGGATTACCACATCAGGTAGGGGCAGGATAACTGATTGATAATCCATGTGAAAAACACGATTCTCATAAGTCCCTTCATTGATCTGGAGTGTGCAATTCTCGAATATGACTAAGAATGCACCGGAAATGTTACGTCTGTCTATGCCGCAACTGTTGTTTAAGGGGATAGATTGATTAGCAGTTTTCACCAAAATAATTCCCGTTTTGACTTGCTTCACGATGGTTTTTGTGGGTGACCTTTCACATGGGCAGCTTCCTGGACGTCCTCTGGCAATTGCTCCGGTGTACCGCGGAATGTACGAGGGATGATATTGTGGAACTGGAATATAAGGACGTTGCACATTTTTGGATTGTTGCTGATATATATATATATATATATATATAAATATATAAATGAATATTATTTTGATTCGAAGTTCACTCTTTCCGAATCATAAAACGTATCCAGCAAACTATTTTCACAAGTTTTACTGCTCTAGCTCCACTGCGAGAGTAGTATTCATCGATTTTGAGTTATATATATTTTGATTCCTAATCTCCAAGTGTTATATTTTGGTAAAATTTTGGAAATCTGAAGTTTCGAGTTTTTTTGACGTCACGATGTTTGTCCGTCCGGCTATCGTCTGCTATAGAGGCCAAGCCGTTAGAGATAGAGACTTGGGGCATTCGAGACCTCCAATAGGTCGGTGACGAAATGTCCAGGCGGACATTAAGTCCTCATACAAAAATGCCGTTGACGGTTTTTCAAGGTCAAAGGTTAAAATGGCTCTAGAGAGCGTTTTTGCAACCAAATGGCGTCATGCTTGGGCTCTTAGAGAAGGTCTTGGAATCCCTGACAAGTCTGAACCAGTTCCAATTAGTTCTGAGCCGTTTCATAACCGACAATTAATTTGTATCCGAAATTCAATTATATTACTCCTAAGGTATTTGGAGCACTGTTTTGAGTGATTTATGAATCGGTTTAACCCTTTAAGGACGATTAGGTCACCGGTGACCCAAAAATGAATTTTTTCATACGGCCGTCTAAAGTTGTATCTTGCACTAAAAAGTCAGAAAAAAAATATTTTTTCCGACCCCCATTTTTTGACCTTCTCGTCCTTAAAGGGTTAAAACGATTGAGAACCGATAAACGATAAATGATGCGAAAGTACTTTTCAGGCATAGCATCTAAGACACGAGTTCAAGCCCTTTGCAAAGTCTGGAATGCCTTGCCACCCCATTTTGATTAAAAACATCTTAACCTAAGAATAAGTCGGTCTTGTGCAAAAGAAAAAAATTCTAAATCCGGACCGGTCATCTTCAGAATTTGTAATCATAAACAAGAATCGGTCTTTAACCCATTTGTTTTTTTTTTCCATTTGAATAAAGGATTACAAGAATGCTTTTATAAATTTATTACTTTCCTATTTATTATAGTAACTCGATCAGTTACAACTATTTCATTCATTTCCTTAAAGCTTCATTCATTTATCAAGACAATATGGTAAGTAAAGTTGCACTTAATTTGCAAAAGCGCCTGAGGAGCTTCTGCAGAGGGTGCCCTCAAATACACTCACGTAGCATAAAGCTTAGTGATCTTCAAGCTTAGATGGTGATCTCGGAAAACGTGACTCTGTGGTCGATCACCCTGTTCCATGCGTCTTTTTAACAATGAACTTCAACGAGAAGTTTGATCGTGGAGTTCAAGGTGTGCAGGTGTGTTGAGGTGCGTTGACACATTGAATTATATATATTTTTTTGCACCATCTCACCTAGTGCACATGATGTTATGTATTTGGGTTAGAAAGCACCAGAGTCGAGAAATACTTTTCAGTGTCACATCATTCTAGACTTGACTCAGAATGATCTCTTTCACTTTCATCATAAACTTCTCATGGGCAACTTACAGTACGTATTACAACCTCGACATAGGAAAAAAACACACACCATTCCGACTAAATGGTGATTTTATGCTAATCCTCTTTTGGATGCATTTTAGTTTATGTATGACACAATTATCATGATCTTCTGAAGCCCTTTTTGTCTCGCTACTATCTTCGATTGAGACATTCGAGACCTTTTTTACAGTCCTTGATTTGTTGATGTCTTCAACATCATTTTCCATATTTCGAGCGATTTTCAGTGAGATAGTGTCAAAACGACGCGTTGGTCAAAATGTTCAAAAAATGAAGATATTATTGGTTCAAGGATTGGTCACAATGATTACTGTGTCAATCGTTTTTTTTTCTGGCGATCAAACCATTGAATGATATAATGTGTCCAATCGAAAAAATACCATCGTATTGGTTATAAGAGATAAAAAAGAGAGAGAGGTTGTGTAAAAGAAATTTTTCATCAAAATTCCTCATGGCGTCAAAATATATATAAATGTATACTTTTCGGTGAATGGACGATGCAAAAAAAAAACACAATTGGACCTGCATCGATCGCAGAGGATATTGAGAACAGCTGTTGCAATATTTCTGATAACTTTCTTGGGTTATGTGCAAAAAGCTCTGTGAAGCACCAATACTGAGTTTTTCCCACCCAATATCTCACAGTTCCAGGGTGATCTCGCCGAGACTATTGGCTGTTGGCAAATATCTCCACTGGGCACGTCAGTGTGTTTCAATGATATGTGCTGATCGTCCACGGACCCAACTTGTTTCGCACACTTTAGACACTTTGATGTGATCAGAGGAGAAGGTATAAAAGCCCCGGCAAAACTTTGCAATCCTCATTTAGTCATTGGGACCCCAAAGTATCGCGAAAGTCGCTGTCGTCTCAATCAACCCCTATAGAGTCTAAAATTGTTCTTGCTCAGTGTTCAGAAAGTCACTTCCTAAAATCAGTGCATTATTCGTGCTTTTCTGAGCAGTGATCTTATACTTATTGTGATCTATAAAAATTATCTTAAAAATTATACCACTGTAAACGGTTATCTTTTGGTGGAATCCAATAAATTTATGTGTTTTAAGCAAAAATCACTCATAGAACATGTTAATTTTATTTAAAAAATAATGTTGTGAGATCAAACGATAAGTGATCTCTTTTTCAAAAATTTAACGTTGCAAAACAAAGCTGATTTTAATAATTTCTAAACAGCATTGAAAATCTTAAGAGGTTTTGTGGTTGATCTTAATATTTTTTATTCAGTTCTCTTGATTATTTCAAGAAATAATTTGTTGTTGCTTTTGTGTTCTTAAAATTTTTTCAATATTTATTTTAGAATTTTTTTAAATTGTAAGGCTATATATGTTTTAAGACAAACCGTGATCTTTCTACACTTTAAAACAATAATAATAAATTGTGAGTGAATATAAAAGGCCTCAAGATGATGGAACTATTTAAATTTGACACCAACAATTCAAGTAAGAACCTATATGCAAGCTTCAGACCTGGCTTCAGACTAGTGATTTAACCACATTTACGAATGTGTCTAACTTGAAATAGAAACCCAGTGCTGCAGATTTAAAAAATTAAATATATTACGAGTCTTGTAGTGTAAATAAACATAAAAAATTTAAACACTAAATTTGGTAAATATATATTTTGGGGACAAGAACATTGATGTTCGATTGTGACGAAAATTTCTTGCAATGTGTAGAGGCCATTAAACTAATACTTAAATAGTTAAATACTAATATTTAAAATTTAAGGGTAACAAATGAATCAGGATTGTGTTTTATATTTTCAAATGGCTAATACCCAAGAGAAACTATCTGGACATTTGATGGCTTGAATTCAAACGTTTGACAAATAAGTGCTAAAAAGAACTACAGCTTCCTAAAAATTCTTCACTCTGTTTTACAGAAAACATATTTAAAAAAAAAATGTAGACGACTATAGTAAGAAAAATGCTAAATTGTTTTAGACTGGAGTTGCCGTATATCCTTTATTCTGTTTTCTTAGCCAAAATTTCAAAATAGGATAAACGGGGGCAGCACCGATCGTGGGGTAGCACCGAACACTGATTTTTAATTCTAAATTACTTGGGTTATGACGATAATTTCTTCTGTGATCAAGCATCCCTATAGTTATAGTATCTATGAATTCATACAGGTCTAGTCCTCTAAGGTCTAATATTTAATTAAAAAATCGTAGTGTTCAGTGCTACCCCGTGTTCGATGGTGCCCCAGTTTCCCCCGTATTTTCGATGGATTTAAAGTTGTAACGCGCTTTCTGTGATGCAAATGATCTGAGATCGAATACCTTTAGCTCACTACACATTTTCTGTCCTTAAAAACCAACACTGGCTTCAGACTGGAGGTTTAGCCTAATTTCCGAATAGGGGTGATCGGGGTAGAATTAGCCACTAAATGAAATTTTTCAAATGCAAGTGATGCAAGAAAAATGCAATTGATCTGAGACCGAATACCTTTAGCTCACTACACATTTTTTGACTCTAAAGTCCATTACGGGCTACAGACTGGAGGTTTAGCCTAATTTCCGAATAGGGAGACTGGGGTAGAATTAGCCACTAAATGAAATTTTTCATTGCGTATAATTTGTACAAAAAATGTTTATATATAAGGCTGATAAATATTTCAATGAATAGGAAGGGAAGTATATATTTAGAATAAAGTGTAGTTTCCTCATTATTCCTTCGCAGGCAAACTATAAGATACCACTATCTAATACTATACGTGGCTAATTTTGCTCCGGCCTCCCCTATATTGAAATATTAAATAACAGACATTTTTAGCAGTTTATCAAAACTACTATCTGGTCTAGGGGGAACTGGGGTAGTTGTAAACACTGTGATTTTTTTCAATAATTTTCAGACTCCAGAGGATAAAACCCATAAGCATTCATAGATACCATGGGGATGTATGTCCACAGATGAATTGGTCAATATAATCCTAATACTTTAAAAATAAAAATCATTTTTCCTGAAAATGTTGATATTTCGATTATTTTGGTCATTTGGACTTCCACCTGGAAATTAAAAACTGTGTAGAATAATCGAAATGTAGCAATATCAGTTCTTTCCTACATCTTTTAGGATTATATTAATGCATTTACTACAGAAATTGAGATTCTCATTTTTTGAAAGAACTAATAATTGGTCAGAAAATAGCATTTGGGGTAGATGTAAACAGGCAATTTCAATTTCACAAAATGAGTAGGTAAAAGAGCGGGAAATTGAACTTCATGCGAAATGTCTAATTTATTGATTACGAAAAAATTGGTGGCGCTGTGTTTAATAAGAAGTCATATGATGTCAAAATATGGGGAAAATTCATTGAAAAATGTCTTTGATTTGCATGCTTTTAGTTTTTTTGCTATTTTAATATTCCTTGTCAAAATTGTAGTGATTTCTTGAAAAATAAACAGTCTTTATATATCTCTTAAGTAATTAAAATAATTGAAAGTGGTGCAAAGTTAATTTCAAGGATGGGAAAAAGGGTGTTTACATCCTCCCCAGAAAGTGTTTACTTCTACCCCAGGTATTTTGTGAAAATAGAAAAATGCACAGTGACACAAATTTTATTTTTATGGAAAACTCAATTGTTTTCCAGCATTCGCATTACCCGCAATAAATTGCCTATACCCAAGGGTAAAACATGAGCTAAGAAAGATTTTCCAAAAAGTCACGGTGTCCTTGGAAAATCACCTCAAATTCGCATCTATTGAAAATGGTTACATGTGCCCCAGTCTCCCCTAATAAGAAATCGGTGAAATTAAGGCATTTGGCTACCTCAGGAAGCCCGTATTAGAATCGTTGCCAATGAGTTTTAAAGTCCTTATTTTAAAATAATTAATGTTTGCCTGGAAATCCCGCTTATAAGAAAACCTAGTTCCTCTGTGGCATATTTTCTCATATTATTATAATCACCTCCATGGAGTTATAATTAATAAAATGTCACTAAAAATTCACAATGAGAAAGATGAGGACATACTAAACTCTAATGTAAAGTCGTATTGCTACTCTGAACTTCAGTAGCGTTTTCTTTCTTTTTTTTGCATACAGATATTGTATAGTAGCACAGTGTATAACTTCTTAAAAATAAATACTATATCATCATTTGCATCGCTGAGTGGCGTATAAATTATTAAGATTTTGTGATTTCTATTCATTTTAAATCGAAGCAATAATTTTTTTATTCATTTTTCAAGAATTGCACAATCTGAAATATACTTTGCAAAAATCGATAATTTTCTATTATTAATTTAACCGAAAGTTCGTTTTCATTGTTCTAGTTTGTAAATTCTTCCCAAAGAGCATTTTCTGACCAATTAGAAAATTTGACAAAATATTGTCGAAATACGCTCGACAGACTCAGAAATTTCGATTTAATTTGGTCGATTTTGCCAAGTTTTGCTTATTGGGTTATTAGTCTTTTCCTGATCATTGGTAGATCAGGTGATGATAAATCACCCCTGAAACTCAAACTTATCTTTCTGGTGAGTTGACGATATTTTTAAAATACATTTAAAATATTACACGATAGGCAATATATACTCTACGAAATTGAGATACGCTGTTATTGGCCCCGTATTATTATATTATTAAATTTTTATAATCATTTTGTAATAGCTGAGAAAAGGGTTATTTTTTTTAATTATGAAGAGAGTATTGTTATTGTTTATAACACGTTGCCATCGTTTTTACCTTTTTTCTTATTAATCAACATGTATTAGACTTTACATTGCAAATTTTCACTACTTTTACAAGTTCTATGTAATATTTTCTAAAGTTTATAATTTAACTGGCGACATATCTGTCAGATATCTTTCAGGCCGTATCGTTCGACGATTTTTGATTTTAATATAAAATTCAATGAGTGTATAATAGTTGTTATCGAACCGGAAAGACTGGCGTGAAAGAAACGAAATATCAGGATAGAATGTCGATTGATATGCGTTTTTTTTTAAAAAGAACTTTAATGCAAAACAAGATTATGCAAAAAAGTCAGTAATGTGTAGGAGTTTTAAAAATACAAAATAGTTAAGTGTTTGCACAGCTATTGTTTATCGATGTAAAGCTAATCATCAGCAATTGATCACACTCAATAGAAGACTACAAAAATAAGATTTATGCGTTTGATTTATGTGTGACAATTACAAAGGTTTACTGTCCGGAGGTTCAGGGACTAAAATCTTGGCATTTAGGATTAATTGAGACACCTTTTATTGTCTCACTGATCACGATATAATTTCCCCATCAATAACTATGTGTATTGTGTCGATGCACCATACTGAAGAATATAAATTGCAGACAATGATCATCAGAACATGTACATAGAGTCCCATTGACACAGTGGTAAAAAGAGATGAATTTTCAAGATCACGACACAGTCTTTCATAAATTTATAACTTATTCGAAACGATAGTTCAATACACTTAGTTGAGCATGATCAGTGGCTTTTGGGCGGCTCAAGAGACGTACCGACACCGCAAAAAAAGATTTCAATGAAAACGACAAGGTGAAATTTCTGCCACATCCCAAGGAAGATCATTAATAGTGGAAAATCTTAATGTTACTTCCTGAGGTGGTTGCATTCTTTTATCAACTCAAACATTGGTGATTAATTGGCGTGTTTGTGCTTTCTTTCCTGGACTTGGTGCCTTACCTACATGAACCCAAGCACAAGGATGCCATCTTCTAGTGGATCGTGTCAACGATCGCCCTTTTGAAGAATCAACACGCGATCGCGTATTGAGTGACTCAACTGATCACACAATTAATCTGATTGCGGATGCAAATTGCAAATCAATTGCACATAAATGTCCCCATTTGGGTTTGAGGAGGGATATAAAAAAGTGTATGCTATTGCAAATGTTGTGCAGTGAATTAAGAAATCTCTTTTCCAATTCCGCGTTGTGAGATTTCGGTGTTGCAAGCCTTAACTGAAGAATTTGTACTTAATAAAATGAGAGAGTGCTTTTTAATTGGGTATAGGAAAAACAGGAAAATCTGATGTCTGGGCAAAAGTGGAAGGAATTTCTTTATTTTTTTTTTCACCTATGCATTTTCCCTCAATGCACCACGAGAGCAATCGTACACGTGAAGCGTGCTAGTGTGTGGGAAAAAATCATCTATTATGAAACGAAAATAAAAATTATACCTACTCTCATGACAATATTTGAGGTGACGAGAGTGAGAGCCTTTTTAAATGATCATGATGATGTGAATCACTGAAGATTACACTAAAGTTGCAATCGCTTGGTTGGTAAGCTGAGAGATTCTTTACAATCGCGGCTTCTGCAATTCCATTTAAAATCCAATTTAGCAAGATTGGACTTAAAGTTTGTAGAAGTACTTTGTAGGAGTTTTGTGTCAACAATCGTAAATGACTAAGTTAAAAGTATCAAAAGATACAGGGCTTCACTGACTGAATAAAGTTTTATATTTTTCTAATACTGATTACCTATTTACCACCATGTGTAAGAATGTTGTATATTTCCTATAAGAATGTATTAATGTGTCAGGTTTACTTTAAATTCCTAAAAATTAAAAAAAAATGCGTTTTGTTCTAGGTTTTTTTTTTACATTTTACCCTCGATTAAAGTATTATAGGTTATTTATATGTGATCTTAGAGTTTTTCATAGATAAAAACTTGTTCCCTTAGGATCTCTTAACCAAAACAATCAAAAATAAATGTTACAATAAGATTATTATTTTATAGAATTTTCGTTATCAAAAATAAAAATGAAAGATCTTATTACTTTTTGAACTTTATGATCTACTTTTTGATTTACATGGAATTTTAGTATGCTATAGCTGACCTCAAGATCTTTGCAATAATGATACAGCTCGCTTTTGTTCTCCCTTGGTTCGATTTATTGAGAATTAAATTTGATAACTTGGCCAGACCAGACTACCTCCAGTGTCATTTAATCCATTTCGATGAGCTTTTTATCGAGTTATATATTTTGGCTATGGAAATCATTATGCTCACGAGATTCTTAACATTGGTGTCTCTTCGAATTTGAGCAATAAAATCCCAACTCTCATAAGCTTATCTGGTACTTTACAACACCAGTGTCTGTCACGATTTATATCTCTACTTCCAACTTTGGAAAATCACCGAAAAATAAGGCTATATCTTATGATCACCACACCTATTGAGTGTTATGATCTTGAATTACGTGGAACCTTCGGGTGTTTGGCGACGCAAATATTTTTGTACGAAGTTCACCCTCAAAGATCACAATATAGATTGACAATTTGAGGGATATCTTCCGGATATTCCTAATCTGGCCCACACACAGTGCCGCGTAGAGACACTAATTAAGATAATAATTGACGAGGGATAAGATTGTGAGAGTGTTAAAAAGGTACGATGGGTGTGAATATCAAGCGTAAATGTTAAGTAATACCTTTCCGAGAGTAACTCTTTTGATCTCTTTCACATCACTCTCTGAATATATACATAAGATTGCATGCGACCCAATGAAGAAACCAGTTTCATCTCCTCATCCGTTGATAGACCACACTCGGTGTGAGAGAGCCTCTTGGAAAGTGCCGATCACCCAGATGTATGGTCATTCGATCAATATAGCATCAGACTATCGCCTTTGCATTGCCGACCTTGACCGATAATAGTAATCCAGTTGGGAAGAAAGCATTTTAAGCTCGCCATTCTTGTCACTTTCAGCACAAAATTGGACTTATCTCACCAAGTGTCAATCAACATTATACTGCATCTTATCGAATTGATCATGTCTACGGCTGAGTCAAAACAATTAATTTCACGCGAACTCTCATTATGGTTCAATAATGAGCCACAAGCAGCGCAAAACCTTAAAGTAGTGGTTCAACTTGGTAAATTTCTCCGAATTCTCGTGCGCAAGAAAAATCCCCATGACTCAGGTGTCCTAGGAAAGTTTAATATTGATGAACAGAAAAAAGGGCAAATTAATAAGGAAATTTTACCAAATCTCCATCCTTGACCAATTTTTGGCTTGTTTATTTTTTTTTTTGTGCGAGAACAATAAAATATATGAAATTGCAAAGATTTAGCCTCCGACGTGTCATCATTGAGAATTTTTATAGTCATTTATTTGCACCAAAATAGCTTACTTTCTTAGTACTCTTGAATAATTAACCCAGAAGACTCAGAGGTCATCTAAGACCGATCACCGGTCTATCGTCATATTTTGATTAATGATTTAGGCAGTATACGTCATAGTTTTCATATGATGAGAATGGGAAAGTTTAAAAGCATCATCGGTTTGATGTAGTATCTTTTTCTCATTTACCAAATAGCTTTTACGATAATATTCCCGGTAAAGATGATTGAAAACATGCGGCAATATGTGAGAAATGCGTCCTCACTGAAAGTTGGTGATAGGGTAAGTGCGCCAAATTCCGCCCAGCTTACAATTTCGTCCCCCTTTTTTGTTCCTCGAATTTCCATGAACTTTTAGAATTTACGTCTTCTATATATTATACAATGCAAAAGAATAACAAAAAATGTAGCTTCGACAACCAAGATGACATGAAAAAGATATTGGAAGAATTCCCGAAGGACAAGGAACTATGAGAATGAAGGTGGCCGAAATAGGGCACCAAAGCTATGTCTATATTTTTATTCATTTTAAAATGTATTAAGAATGATTTTAGAGTAAGTAAAGACGGTAAACTCTTTACAAGGTTCCAAGCAACACTCTTTCAGAAGAAAGAATAAAAAAATCAATTTGTATTTAAAATATTACATTTCAAACTTGAGACTTTGCCGTTTGCATGCAACTATGACGAAATTTGGCATACTTACCCTAATTATTTTTTTTAAATAAAAATTGCAATGTCAGACATAATATGAATATCATAATATATTATATTTTGCCAAGTTCAATGTGAGCTTTTATCGGCTAGAAATCTTGATGATGTTAGCGCCTTTGTGTGGCTTCATCAAATGGATTGATGACACATTTCATACAAGGCACATAAATGAAGTTCATTGCAAGCAAAGTTTCGTAAAATATTCGGAAGACTTAAACTTTTTTAAATTAATAAGAAAATTTGAACATTATTTAATTAAATATTGTTTAACTACAACTAAGTTTATTTTTTTAATAAGATATACTGGAAGTAATTGGAAGAAGTAATTGGACCATCATAATAAACGACAATCATAAAGTGGTTTCACTTACCGTAAGTGCGGGCGACTTTGTCACCCTCTTGTTCGTAAGCTTTTCTTTAATTATAATGTTTAAGAACGGTTCTCATCGATCAGACATGGTAGATCGGATCTGTAAAAACCATCCAAGTTCTAGAATTAAAGAGAAACTTACGAACAGGGTGGGGGATGTCATCCCCGGTGACTAAAAGAAACACTCAGCTTCAAACTTTCCACTGATCATAGAAATTTATTTTTACACTCACTATC
Source organism: Phlebotomus papatasi (assembly GCF_024763615.1). Lineage (NCBI taxonomy): Eukaryota > Metazoa > Arthropoda > Insecta > Diptera > Psychodidae > Phlebotomus > Phlebotomus papatasi. The sequence continues at coordinate 46,047,777 of NC_077222.1, read as the reverse complement.
ACAGTACTTTATCACTAAACACTATCCATTCCAGTTAGTGGCTAAAAAAGTCATCCTGGCCTTGAGAACTGTTCACCAAATTCTATTTACACACCGGAGAACAATTAAAAAACACATTCATTGAGGAATCTTGATTACATTTCAATTTTTGAAATCGCTTCATTTTCTCCTTAAAAAATGTTCTAGTTTTAGATCTAATGCGTACGATGCATTTTCGAGCAATCCCAAGAAAAATGTGGTTTTGGATGGGAAGGGGAGCGGTGGGGCAAAATGCGTGGTATGATTAATGGTCCCAAGATCAACTTGTGGGGGGACGGGTCCCGAACGTCCTAACGTCTCTTTATCCAACCTTTTGGCCGCTAAGCATGGTAACAGCCAAACAGACAGACGGTTCGACGGGCGGACTGACGATCAAACAGCGTAACATCATTTCTCAGAAATATTAAGAAAAGTGGTCCCTGGGGGTGGATGCTGGAAATTATGAGGGTGATAAAATCCATAGATTAACTGCTAGCATTTTTTTTTGTTCATAAATACGACAAAATCGGACAGATAGCATAATCTGACCAAAAATTGTTGTATAGATGAAATATAGATACATAAATATGCTCTACAATTATACCAAAGTAATAATCAAAATTAGTTAATCGAATGTCGAAATAATTGAGGTTAGTATTATGGAAATTGACTTTTTTTCAAACGTTAACCAAATACTTTACAAGATTGATAAATAGATTTCAACAACAAAAAAAATCATAATTTACATGTTTTTATCTCTCTAAACCAGGATCTCTCAGCCATTTTTCACATATGAAAACCACTTATAAGATTATTATTCGTCAGATTTTCTGATTAGTTTTAATGTTATTCAAGTACTGCAAAATATTGATAAATAGACCTCAACATCTCAATCTAAGGCACAAGAAAAAATCACGGGTTATACGTTTTTTTTTAGTCATTTAAACGAGGATTCCCCTTATGCTTCATTATTTGCAAATGTAAACAAACGGCTCTTAAAGAGTGATAAATAGATTTCAACTTAAAGTACTTAATTCAAGGTTACTCAATATTTTATAAAAAAAAGAGTTATCATATAATGTAATATTCTTTGTATAATAAGGCATTTCGTTATAAAAAAAAATCATTTTAAAAACTACTCAAATAAGACTAATGTGCCGTTAATTGTTTTTTTTTCACGGAGACTAAGCTCTGTAAGAAAGACTAAAATTCTTTTTGTCATTTAACCATCATATTTTATTATATACATTCTTCTTAACAAAGATTAATTAATCTTATAAGAAAGAGAATATCTTTTCATTTTCATATTCATTTTATCACTTTGTTTTTTATTGTATTTCAAAACATGATATTTCTTTCATTATAATTGGAAAGTTTTCATTTAATATTTCGGCACGTGTGTTTGTTTTAATTTTTTTTTAATTATAGTTTTTTTTAAACTATTATTTCAAACCGTCTAGAGTCTAGACAGAATAATATATATATATATGTGTATTATGTATTGCACCAAATTAGTGCAAATTCGCTATTAATGGAATTTATTGATGTATTTATTGAAAGTTTACTTATACCACTCTCTAGCGTAGGTCAAGATTCGTAATTTTCTTTGTGTATACACAAAAGCGTCTCTGGGTGAGCTTTGATTGATATGTGTTGCTGAGTATGCATGAAAGTGACTGTTATTAAAAAATTAAATAATTGGCACTCGTTCTACAAGTGCCAATTTGTCCGTTGGATGATCTTTTCTAATTGTATTCTATTTTGTTTACAGATTTTGCAAAAAATAGCATTGTCGCATTTATTTGCATAGCATTATCATTTGGGATTTTTCTGTACGATCCCCTGCAAATCTTTATAGATGTTGTAAGTAACGATGGTCATCGACAAGTGATAGAGTGTGATGGAATTAATTAGGAATTTTCATTTGGCAGCAATTGAATCTTTCTGAGAATTCCTTTCTCTTCTGGCTCTTCAAAAATCCACCCATTGGGGTATACGTAAGTGTCTATTTGTTCAACATAACCAATGCTGAAGCATTTATAAGTGGTCAAGATGACAAATTGCGCCTTGATCAAGTGGGTCCTTTCGTCATTGAGGAACGCCTCATCCACGTCAATTGCACGTACAACGCCAACAACACCCTCACCTACACTCCAGTGAGAACCACCAGAATGAGAGAGGATCTATCTGTGGCCAATGCCTCAGAAGTTGTTTTGCAGTTTCCTAACATTGTAGCCCTTGGAGTATCAGCTGCAGCAGCCGAAATGTCCTTTTTGTCTAGTCTGGCTGTGAGTTCTGTTTTAAAGTCTTTCAAGGCCGAACCTGTGATCAATCTTACAGCTCATGATTTTATGTGGGGCTATGAAGATCCTTTGGTTTCCATTGCATCGACCCTGATTCCAAGCTTTATACCATTCAACAAAATTGGTCTAGTGGATCGATTGACTTCACAAGGAGTAGATGTTGTCGTTATAAATCTCCCCAAAAAAGCAACAGTAGAATCTTCCGCAAATTTAACCGAAGCCAATAGTAACTCAGCTCTCCCTAAACCAAGAGACTATTCAATTGACATGTTTAACGGAAGTCCAGGACTTGCTCACTGGGGATATCGTAATGAGGCTGGATTTGAAAATGAAAACACCGAATGTAACACCCTCAGGGGTACTTACGATGGTGGTATATTTCCAAAGAAATTCAAGAAGAATGAGCAGTTTAATGTTTTCCGGAAGGCTTTCTGTCGGAAGATGAAGATTGAGTACGTTAATTCAAATCGATTAGGATTTCTCCCATCTTCATGGTTCCAATTGGCTAATGATGCCTTTTACAGTAGCCATGATGATCCAGATTCGGAGTGCTACTGCAGGGAGAAACAGTGCTTGAAAAAGGGCTTGGGAGACATTAGTCCATGTTATTACAGTAAGTTCAAAGCATTTTGAGAATATTATATATTTCCTAATTTCTAATACATTTGTCTCAAATTTTTATTTTTTTTTGTACCAACAAAATTAATCACGTTTTGGTTTAAATAACAATGCAAAGAGAATTTTGTATTTGGGTTTTAAAGTGATTTTTAGTCATCATAAAAACAAATGCTCAATTTGTATTTAAATCTCAATGATAAATCTTGTCTCGTGTTTATACTGTGCGTGGGTGACTTTGGCTACGAATGGTGGCCTCTCTCTGCTGAAATTAATAAAACTTTTTTTTTAACTCTAGATCTCAATTTCTATTTTGTTTATTTGATCAGACTTGGTAAACAAGATCGGTGAAGACCATTTTTAAATGCTAGAAGTAATGCCGGCTTCAGACTGGAGGTTTAGCTCAGTTCCCAAAGGTCTTAAAAATCTATATAACAAGCAAATTTATTGATTTTTCAAAATCTAGTGGATCTTTTGCCCTTAATATTTAATCCTAAACAACAATTCCCTAAAAAAATACTCCTGATAAGGAATTAGAGGACTTAAGCCAGATGGCTAAGCCTTAGGTCTGAAGCCCGTATAAAGAAAAGCTTTTCGGAACAAAAGGGAGAAAAAGTCCCCCCCCCCCCGAGGCTAAAATCATACGCTTCAACGGTAATAAAAATAAAATATTCGCCGGAGATTTTTTCAAAGAGATGGCTGTTATAAGCATACTTTTCGTTCAACACTTGAATAAAAGTTATCCTTCTGCTAAGGAATAAGCACTAAAGTGTGTACTTTGGGAGAGAAAATCATAAAGAATTTAATGGGAACTTTCTGCCAAAAGTAAGATCACTTACGTTTCAGTCTTCAAACCGGTCACTTGATCGCCAAATTGAGCCCATAGGGGTAACTCTTTGGAGTGCCCCTATGAGGCACGGTCCAAATTTTGCCTATCTGAGAGAGGACACCTCGTGTAAGATCTTTTGAGTGAGACAGACGAAATTTGGATTTCCGAGAGAATTTTATACGGAAAATTACCATTTTCAGCGTATATAGTACCGTCTTGTAAAATAAGTTGTGATCAAGGTAAAAAAAATCCAGCATATAGGTACGAGTTTACCTCATCAACTAACAGGAAATATATAGTTTTTTGACGTCATATGAATATACTCTCAAAAATCTTGTTCACCGGAAAGTAAGTTTTTTTTTTTAAATCGTATCCAAAAATTAGGTTCTAACGGCTGAATTTTAAAAATTTTAAATGAAATTTTCAAAAAAAATGTACTTTTATATGCTCATAGCTCGAATTATTTATTTTTATTATATTGAAAAAGATATAAAAACTTGTGAGTGTTTTTGAACAGACTTCTGCTCGCTTGGTATGTAATGCCCTAGACACACACGACTTAAGTCGAGAGACGACGGAAAAAGATGGAAATGAAGTCTAACCATTAATTCGAATATAATTACGCTAAGCCGTCTCTCGGCTAATCCTCAGGTCTGTCAAGGCCCTAAACCCAAGAAATTTTGTGTTTGTGCACAGATATAAAAAATATTGTAATTTGTTTAGTTTGGCCCATGTAAACGTAACCCTTTAATGTAATTATCAACATGAAAATACGACTACAAAAAAATCAAAGTTGTTTAACAGTGCCTTAACCTTTCCCAACAACTTAACTTTCAACTTTGCTAATCTTAAAAAAAAGGCCTCCAAAAATATTTCGACAAATTGGACAAACCCAAGCACAAAAAAACTTTCTCCAAAATTATTTAATAGTTCCTCTCATTTTACTTGACATTTAAGAAATTGACTTGCTTGTAATTTAAAAAGTGATATTCTGTGCAGTCAATCGCGTAAATATCGCCAAAACTTTTCCATTTTCACTTTCAACTTAGTTTTAAAAGTGAATTCTTTCCATCAGATATTCCTCTTGCTGTCTCAATGCCGCATTTTTACAATTCTGATCCCACTCTACTGGACCGGATTGAGGGATTGTCTCCTGAAAAAGAGAAGCATGAATCTATTCTTGCAATTCAACCCCAACTTGGGGTGGCTATGAAGGCTACGATGAGGGTACAACTTAACTTGATCATCGGTCAGACCAAATTCAATTCTCGGATAAGTCCTTTCAATAACATGGCTGTTCCTATTTTATGGGTGGAAGTAGTAAGTTTTTACATTAGTAAATTGGAAAAAAATAATTATCAGGGTAATCATTCTAAATTTTCTTTAAATATTTTTCAGTCTATGGATGAATATCCATTTTATCTGAAGGCTGTTTTGACGATTTTTCTGGTTTTCCTGCCACCTGTACAAACAATTTTAGCTTATGTTTTAATGATTGTGGGCATATCAATTATCATCGCAAGTGCTTTTAATTGCATTATAAATGCAAAATCTTACTACGAGGATAAGAAAAAAATTCGATATTCATCAGCCAGTGTAATGCCATTCCTGCACCAGTCAAAGAAGGTCGATCGAGACATCGACAACAACTTACTGGAAAAGCTCCACAGTATAGAGACTCATGATTAAGTTGAGAGAATAGCTCAAAGAGCTATTTGATATCACCAACGATTTTTGATACACATATTCTTTAAAAACTTGTAAGACTGTGATATGGGTTATATCAGGGGAAAACATTTCTTACTATATTTAACTTTTTTATACAATTTAATGGATAAAGGTTTTGTTCCATTGTTAGGCCTCTTATTGTGGTTTAGATGTAAGATACACTCTCTTTTATTTTTAATTTATTACTGACTAGATAATATTTGTAACTCAGTGTTTAAGAGTTCATAAAGTCCTATTAATGTGGTTGTTGTTGTTTTTTTTTAAAGTATTATGTAGCAACTTGATCACTAAATTCGACAAATTTTGAGAGGAAGTTATGAGCACTTTCAAAAGTAATAATCTGAATATAGATCTTCATGGAAGTCACTGGAAATTACATCATTAATCCATTTAACGTAGTATGAAATTCTTGTAAAGACATCTGGAAGCTTCAAGGAACAATTCCATCCGAAAGAGGTGAGTCCTACGAGAATCCATGGGCCAGATCGGCCCTCCCGACACTGCAAACCTCCTCCTGAGTCACCAACACAAGGAGCACCTGCTTTCTTTTCCAACTTTCCTCCACAAATATGACCCTCGTGAATCTTTATGTGATCACCATACGCTTGTTGACATCTATAGAAAGAAAAATAAGAAATTTAAAGCTTCTTTGAAATTTGCAAAATTGCATCGAAATACTGCGACTTAAATCGAAGATAATGGTTTTGTTTTGAAGGGATTATTGGTCTTATGAACAATACAGACAAGAAATGGAAATAATTGTCATGATACGAAATAATTTTACGATTGGATGGAAGATTCGTAAACACATTAATTAAAAAAAATGTTAGTGAATAAACAACCAAGATATACAAATTCTTAAATAAACAAAAAATAAAACGATTTGAAATTTGCAACAATTGTTTAAAACAATCGTCAATTTATTGTTCATTTAAATTGATATTTCAATCGTATTGTATATAAAGTAGCAACAAATATACTGCAGTAATGTTTGCATGATTCAAAAAACAATTTAATAAATTTATTATTAAAAAAACAAATATTTAATATATATGTGGAGCTCAGAGGCAAAATGACACATATCCTATGATTAAAGCATAGGATGTGTCATTTTGCCTCTGAGCTCCACATATGTCACATGCATTCAGTTGATATTGAAAGATGTTCAGTATTTAAATATGTTCGTAAAATTTCAACAAAGTTTTAAGTTATATTATTAAGTTTTTGGTCGTTTCATACTTTTTTTTACGTTTCCACTTCCTGGGTCTTATTCTCTATTTTATTAGTTCATATTGCAAATATAAAAAGTAAGTGATGGAAAAAAGTTAAAGTCTCATATTTGAAGGTTTTTCATATATTTTACCCGCAAAACAAATGTGCATTGCTATTTTGTTTTTTTTTGCAAGTTAAGATTTTTCGTAAGACGTAGACAATAAAACGTAAATTTACCTTTTCAGAACAATTGTGTATCATTGACTAGACGAAAATGAGAGTGAAGGAAATGTTTTTTTCTAAAACATTTTTAGTTTAAGAATATGAATTTTAATCAATACTATTTAGTTTTTTGAATTGGTTATTGGATACCCTATCTATAAATATGTAGCACCCCCTCTATTTCGAAAAAAGGTCTTCGGGTTGAACTTCTTCCAAATGGACCCCTAAGTAAAAGAAAGCCATACACTTTTTGGAAAAAAAAAACTTCTAGAAAACGTACGACATTTTTCAAAACAGAGGGTGGACAATTATATGGTTTGTACACTATTATATACAGAGTACATTATTGCAATTATACCTATCTTTTATTAATTACTGTAAATTATAAATATTCATATACAGATATGTATAGGGGCCAATCCATCTCAAGACGACCGAAAAAATCGCAAATCGCGGGTTCATGTTCTCAGATGTTTCTGAATTTTTCATATGTTAAAATACACGATAAAATAATATACCCCTATTTTTTTTCGCCCAAAAAAATTCCTGGCCGGAGATACATGGCGCCAAAGATGGTGTCTCGCGCTTCATTCGTCAATTGAGATTTTTGACAAATATTTCAAAATGCTCTATCTCGCGAACGGGTTGAGATTTCTTCTCACTCTTTTTTTTTATTTGAAAGATAATTTTATACTATTTAAAACGATATACTAGTTTTCGTATTATCTGCTCAAGTTTTTTTGCAACCGTCTTTTAATTTTTTTTTGAAAAAATTTAAAAATTAATTTTTCTTAAAAATTTTTATTTTTTTACTGTTGATCAGTAACATTGAGTACTACATTCCCTGAAAAGGCGAGCTTCCACTTTTGAGCTTATTTTTTTTTTTTTAAATTTTCAAATTTTTACAATATTTTCAAAAAAGAAAAAAAGGGACAGATAATCCTAACCGGCTTATGTAGGTGAGATTCTTAACGTGAGCTAACTCGGAGTGCATGCAAATTCGATTTGGAGCTGAAGTTGGGAGACGCCATTCAGTTATCTTGAATCAAATTCGTGAAGTTATACAAATTTTGTATTTAAACCAAAATATCAAGGATTTGGATGAACTGACAGAAAAGTGTTATATGGGTGAAATGTAGACCAGAATGTTCTCTATAATTTTTCCATAGAACATGATCTCATCGATTACTCAGAAGCCAAGATAAGCGAGGTTTTTTGTTTCTTAACTCGTTTTTTCATCCAGAGTGCCCCAAGTAGTCATTTGTTGAACTTCAACTATATCAAAGAATTGTTGTATTTTGCGGGACTTTCCATTTAAACCCCTATTTTAAGTGTCTTGGTGGAGTAGAGGCAGTCAAATTGGCATCTGAGTGATTTCAAAGCGTTATTATTGGAAAAATCAATTTTTTCACACTTAAACGGCAAAATCGGAGTGATAGCGTAGTCTGATCGAAAAATGATGTATGGACGAAATGTAGAGACAAATGTGCTCTACAATTATGTTGAAGTAATCATCAAAATCGGTTCAGCGACAGTCGAGATAATTGAGGTTATGTGATATTGAAATTGGTTTTTCGACTGTGGCGCCCCTGGTGTTGGTCCCACGAAGTTCAAATATTCTAGAAAGTTGTAGCATTTGGTGAGATCTTTCGTTTAAGCCCTCATTCATCAAAATCGGTCAAATAGAACCGGAGATATGATTTTTTGAATTTCGTGAACTTTGACCCCTCATATCTCCGGTTCTATTGAAACCACAGCGCACATACGCACCATTTTGGAAACGTCCTAGACTGGACTACAACATACTAAAATTTCATTAACTTGCACAATGCCGTTTTTGAGAAAAGTGACTTTGAATTTCGATGAATTTTGACGCTATCACAGCGCCACCTGTGGTGACTTTTTGAACTTCCATCTGAAAGTGCTCATCGAGACGAAACCAAAAAGGTAAAATTTAGGTCGCTATGTTAGTTAGAACCGGAGATAGAGGCCGGTCAATGTTCGAACTTTGACCCCTTATAGCTCGGGTCAGGGGTTTTAGATCGACTTAAGGTTTTTTTTGTTTGATAGGTATAATCAACGGCTACAACATACTAAAATTTCAGCCCGATGCACAATGGAATTTTTGAGTTATTTAACTTTTAAGATTTAAAAATTTTCTTTTTAAAAATAGCGCCCCTAGCGGTGGTTTTATGAATTTGCGATGTTAGAAGGGGAAGTGGCATTTCACGAGAGCTTTCCAAAAAGCCCTCACTTTTTAAATTCTGACAATTAGAACAGGAGTTATGGCCATTTTAAGAATTTTTTTTTGGACCCTTATAGCTCGGGTCAGGGGGGTCGGGGGATCTTAAGTTTGGTATTGATGGAAAGCTCTAAGGCCCAGCTATAACATACTAAAATTTGAGCCCGCTCGATGCCATAGGGGCGGAGCTATTGAGAAAACAAAAAAAGGGGGGTCTTCAAAATGGCGGAAGGAGGGGTGGGGGGTGGGGGGTCAATGCACCAAGTTGCAATTTTCACCCGATATATAACCTTTGCCGAAAACCGCAAGTCGATATCTTTTTTAGTTTAGGAGCTATTAAGCTCCAAAGAGCGGCCGGCCGGCCGGCCGGGAACGTAAAATAGCCACATATATATTCGTGATCAGGAAGTGCTGAAACACATTTTGGCCAAGTTTGAGGTCGATCGGACGACATGAAATTTTGTTAGGATTATAGTAGGTGAGATTGTTAAGAATCTCACCTAATACCAGTTAAACTTCTCTCAGTCGCCCTTAAATGGTTAAATCGTGAAATTTTTATTAATAAGCATAACATTGTAATAATTTAAATTGTTTTTTTTTTCATTTTCAAGTTATACTTTTTTTATATTCCAATTTAAAGAAAGAACAACAATTTATAGGGTGACTCATGTTCATTTTCTGGTTTTTAGAATTCCCTGATTCAATTTTTGGTTTTCTCGGACAACTGACAAGGATGTTTTCAATGTGAGTCACTTCTTGATATTTTCTCATAACTATGCTCAACTGAAATTAAAAAAAATATCACAATCTTTTATGTCTAGAGACTAGACGCTAAGAGACAACGATTAAGCCTCCAAGTCGTTCTTCAGTTAGATAAGATAACTTTCTCTAAAGATAAATTCATTTTCGATTACAATATATAAACTCCTGCAATTAAAAATCCATATGACTTTCATTTTCTGTGTATCCTCCTTTTTATGAGTTTTTCAAATAGCATAAATTAGTATAAATATATGTAAGGTAAAGTGCCCCCAAGTCGACCGGTGCCTCAATTCAACCGATAGAGTTATTTATTCAATTTATTTATATTTGCACTAATATTTGGCGTATGATCTAACATTTATAAGTCAATTATTCCATAAATAAATAAGAATCAGTGACAATTTTATATTAGTATTAATCGTATCGAGACACTTTATTTGGTATTGCAATGTAATCATTACAAGGTGCCTCGTGTTGGATGAATCTGTTGATCGTAGATCGCCCATCGGGAACGCCTTCTCCGTAGTGAATGCTTCTTCCGTGCTCCTGAAGGTTTGTGAGCAGAGGCGGTGCATTTTATCATGTTTTATCACAGTGAAAAATGTCTTTTCTCGACATTCGGTTGATTGCACCGGGCGGGACTCGAACTCACAACTTTGAGAGTCGAGTCACGGATCTCGTCCGCGCAAGACCAGCTGTCTTGCCTATCGCATCACTGAGATCCCCACAATTTTATAGAAATTCAATTTTCAATTCAATTCAATTTATTAGATTATCAAATAGGACAAACTGTCCTCTGTACAATAGTAGTCCCTATACAATTAATTGTCTGGGATTTAAGGAGTGCGTGGCAGTCACAAATCTGAGGATAAGCTCCCTCTTCCGCTCACGAGGTAAGCTATTCCATAAAATAATTTCCTCCACAAACAGGGAGTTGCGGAGAATGCGACACCCTGAACTTGGCATACGGAGACACGAAGCCCTAGTGGATGATCCAGTCACCACAAACTCCGCGAGATACCGTGGCCCACCAGTAAACAATAATCGGGAAACAAAGTCAACAGCACGAGCCTCCAAATAAGGGAAAAGTGGAAGACCAAGGATGGAGTTAACCCAAGGAGAAATATGATCAAACTTGCGAAGCCCAAAAACATAACGCACACAGGAGTTGAATGCCCTAATCAGACGATCCTTTGTCTCAGCACTGGCACTGAAAAATAACTCTGCCCCATAAGTGAAGATAGGGATTACCAGAGCCCTAATAAGTAGGAGTCTTGTGCCCTGTGGGGTGAATACTTGGTGTCGTCTAAGGGTACGCAAGGTATGAAAAACCCTTCTGCAAATCTCAGCTGCATGGTCAGACCAAGTGAGGGTTTCATTGAAGATAATCCCCAAGTTTTTGACCTTCGAAGCAAAAGGAATAATCTCATTCCCTAGAAATGTATGAAGAGAATCGCATACATCTCCGGAACAATACACCTGTAGGTCATCCGCATACAGATGATATCCACAATATCTAAGGACACGTGGGACATCATTTATAAAAAGTGAGAACAAAATTGGCCCCAATATGGAGCCCTGAGGAACTCCATGAGTTAGAGCAAGAGCAGAGGACGAACTCTCCCCAGATCTCACAATTTGCGATCGAGACGCAAGATAGGAGGCGACAAGTTTCACTGAAAGTTCAGAGAACCCAAAAAGGTCTTTCAACTTATAACACAACAAGCTATGTGAAATGCTGTCAAAAGCCTTAGAGAAATCCAGGAGAATAAGAACACTGAACATGGACTTATCCAGCGCCAATGCCAAATCATGCTCGACTTTTAAGAGGGCAGAAATAGTACTATGATTTTTCCGAAACCCAGATTGAAACTCGCATAAGAGACCACTACCCTCCAGATGAAGAGTCATCTGATCAAGCAGAATAGCCTCGAGTGGCTTTGACAATGCAGGGAGAATACTAATCGGCCTAAAATCTGAGGGGGAAGAAGGGTGTGACACCTTCGGTATAGGAGTCACAAGTGCTACCTTCCAGGAAGTTGGAAAAGATGAAGAAGTAATTATGAAATTATAGAGCTCAGTGAAGCAGGGAAGAATAATGGGGAGCAAAAGCCGTATGAAGTCAAGAGGGAGGCCGTCAACACCCGAAGCTGATGACTTCACCCTCATGATAGCAGAATACACCATCTGAGGGGTGACACTGACAAAATTAAATTCTGGAAGAGGAACTCCAGAAGGTGGGGGCGTCGAGCAAGCCCCAGTACGCGCGGCTGAACAAAAATAAAGATTCAACTCATCTGGATCAGCGAAAACAGTCTGAGATGACTTTTTTAGGCCCAGATTGCCGATATTGCGCCATAACTGGGATGGATCAAGCGAAGGATCTAGTTGGCCACGGTAATACCGCGATTTGGCATCGCGAATAAGCCTCTTGACTCTGTTACGATGCCACTTAAAGGTAGCACCATCAGTGGCCAGACCAGACGTCCTCCAGCCCCTGAATGCTCTATCACGATCACGTATCGCGCTGAGTATGTAAGGAGTCATCCAAGGCGTTCTCGGATTCCTCAACAGAACTCTTCTTTGAGGGACATGAGCATCAAACAAAGAGCCAAGAAAGCTGTCAAGCAACGCCGCACGCTCGTCTACAGTCGGCAGGGAGTTGACCAAACTCCAATCAATCTCCCCAGCAGCGGAGAGAAGAGAGTCAGCATGCACTTTCCTGAGATCTCTCGTTAACCTGTATTGGTTAGATTTGTCCACTTTCGGAGTGGAAAAGGACAATTGAACTAGGTCATGATCAGATATCCCAGGCAAGCTATGCTGACCAAAAGAGCGAACAAAGCTCTCACAATTGCAAGGCAAAATTGTCAAGTCCAAAAGGGACTCACCGCGAGTGGCAGAAAAGGGAATATAAGTGAGGGAAAAAGCGTGAAATAGCGAAGAAAGAGATAATGAATTGCGGTGGGACGCCAGTAAATTAATATTAAAGTCACCCAAAATGAAATAGCAACTGAAAGGAATTCACCATTAAACATTCAAAAATTGACCATCGGTCGAGTCGAGGAACCGGTCGACTCGAGGGCACTTTACCTTATTCATAAATATGTGGAAAAGACTTGTCGGAATATTTGCATCTTGGATTTTATGATCATTTATGACTGATTTCACAAAACTATATTATTTATTGAAACGAACAATATTAAACAAATTTTTCAGGAATAAATTTCTGGGTTCGAATATATTGAAAATCTTATTTACTTTCTACTGATGTTATTGACTTACTTGGCATTAGAAAGAATAGGAACTCGAGATTGAAGAAGGATGTCAGTTAACTCGCCTTCGATGGTCTTTTTCCCCCATCCTGTTACTCGACAATCCTGATAGAGGGGATTCTGGAATGGTGTACAAAATTTGTATCCCAATCATTCTAAACAGGTGCTTTAACATAGGGTAAGTGTGATAAAGAGCTTCCAAGATAAGTGTATTTATTTACATGATGAAAACAGTAGATTTACTACTTTATTGTCTGCCATTTGGATTATGTGTCTCTTCGAATCGAGAGAGAGTAAAAGTTATCGCAAATCTCTTTTACGTGTTTTACATGAAATGATAGTTGAAATGGTCATAAAATCACCTCACCTGTTGGTATAAATTGAAATCATCTATTGTTTTGAAACCGTAGAAAAGGTCGTTATTTTCTCTATTTGTTATATGTCGATCTTGGAAGAATTTATCATTTCGTCGCTTCTGTGACTTTCGCGATGGTTTCTTTGTGTAGAGACTGAAGAGTCTCCGGAGAAAATTATCATCACGATCATCCAGCTGGCCTTCATCGTATGCGTTGGCGCCAGTGTGGCTGGGCAGGCAGATTGGACGGACAAATGATGGATGGTGAATGTCGGCGGGTCGTGAAAGGCGCATGAGGACAAGATCATGCTGGTAATTCTGGTAATTGTTATGCATCACAATCTTATCGATGGGTATTCTCTGCTCCCAGCCAGACTCATACGAGCGATCATGCTCGCCGAGAACAGCTGTCCAGAAGGCTGGTAGTGGGAGATTGAACAAATCACTGGAAAATGCCAAAGAAATTAATTGGAGTTTGACTTTTAAGTTATCTTGTGCATTTTTACTTGTGAACACAATGAGCAGCAGAAAGAATCCAATTGGCGTCTACTAGAACTGCTCCACACCAGTGTCCCAGGAACCCAAGGGATGGGTGAAGGAGCTCAAGAGATACTTGCCAGGGATATTCTCCCTCTTCGGTTGGATTCCCCGAAATGATCCTCCCTTTCCTTCGTGCTCGATTTTGTGATCTGTTCTTAGAACTTTCACCATCTCTTGGCTGACGTCGAAGTGGTTGAATACCACAAGAGTCTGTACATAATTAATTACAAGCATTGAAATTTATCTTAATGGAGAAAATCCAATCAGAAATTTCGTTCCACACCATATATAAAAAAAAATCGACGAATAATTGGCAAATGAGCAGATTCATCTGCAATATAAATTCCATAATTTACGACATGGCGCCTTATAAATGTACATTTATTCCAAAGAATCACATAGGCAATAGAAAATCAATGAAAGTGAAAAGTAATTTAATCCCATACAATGTTACTGTTAAGAATTAATTTAACGATTGAACTTGAGGTAAAAGTTTTATCGTATTACAAAGCATGTGCTTGGAAAAAAGTGAAATTGCAATGAGACAGTCTCAAAGAGATGCCAGGGTTTTTTATGGCTTAAAACATCTAATCTTCCTATGTACGGCTTCGCGGCTTAATACAATAATTGGTTGTAAGAATTGAGCGAAATAAATGTGAAATTGCTGTGGAGATCTTTTTGCCACGCTTTTCCCTCTTTGACACCGTGTTTGGCTATATCGCTGGTATGAAAAAAAAAACCGAGTTATCCTCAATCTCATTGGTAAAGGGCATAATATAGCCAAATAATTGGAATTAGATGTGGTCTGACTGCAACAAAAGAAATAAATGAATTCGATTTAACCATATCGATAAATAGCCAATAAACCGGCAAATTTTACCTCCTAAGAGCGCCCTTTTTATAATACCTCGGACAACATCACTACAAATTTCTTTGCGCCAGTGAGAGTTACAGTCATTTCGGAAGAAGGTGAAATGCCCTACAAATTGAATTATTATTGCACCATGGGTACTGGAGAAAGAATAATATAATAAACACACATATGGCGAAAAAAAACTAAATAGAACACACATCAACCCGGAAGCTGAATCAATGCGATTCAATCCGATGATTAGATGGATGAAGGGATTGGAGAATTATTAGATTTATCAATGAGGTGAGAAGCTTTTTGTTCATTCAAAGAGCTCTCTCCTCTCTTTTGTGATCATCGTTTTGTTCTTTTGACTTCATTCTTTTATTAATTATTTCGATGAGAGAAATTATAATTGCAAATTTATTGCATGTGAGATCACCGTGAATGATGGAAATGCTGTAGAGCTCACTGTTTTGTTTATTTTTATTTATTATTTTTGCAAGATCATAATTTTTAAAATAACCAAAAAAACATGCTGGTAATTTAAAATAACATATAATTAAATCCAGTTGAAGACAAACAGAATTTTCGTTTTATTTTAATTAAAAGATTATATTTTGTAATGGACAATTAAAATTTTTAAAGTCAAATTGTTGACTTTTTTGTATACATATTTGAATAATATAACTCATATTAAAAATATACTTTAATTATCGGAAGGTCACAAGTGATACAATTTCTTTGTGTATTTGCAAATCTAAAAAGTGAGTGGAATATGAAATTTTTGTGCAAAAGACATAATATACATTTTGTGTAAAGTTACAAGAATTATCTATATGCTTCACACATTATACGAGTTTTTCCATATGTTTTACACATTATACGATTGTGTAAAAGTTCAGAACTTTTTCAGAAAAATTAGGCATTTTTGCTTCCTTTTAATTTATTATTGTAGTTTTTAATAGTCTTTTCCGTTTTGTAAGGTATATAAAGCAATTTTCCTAAGGTACAGTACACTCATTACAATTCGGGCATTTGGGACCGAAATGATGTCCGAATTACAGAGAAATTAGAAAGTGTACTGTATTAACATAATCTGCATCCATCAACGTTTACGTTTAAAGTTTAAATAATTGTCGTAATACATATATTTTAATCATTATTTTCATTATAAATTACGTTAGACCGCCTCTCAGCTGCTCTTCAAGTCTATACAACAAGTAAGCTTTATCATGCCATGCCAATTGATTATAAAACGTAATTAATTATCATATTTTATCAAGGGGTAGGTTATTCCCATTTTTACTGACAACGGTTTCTGGTTTATTGACGCATAGATTGAGTTTATCGGGTTTCGCGATGCTTTTTTGGGCTTCTCGCGTTTCACAAAGCTTTTCCGGGACAATTGATAAGGATTTCTCAATATGAGACACCCCTTGTATTTTATAAATTTAATAAATTGATGAAGGAATTTACATAGGTTCAAGGGTTCTCTTTTTTTACAATGCAAAGAGTATTTATAAAAAAAATTTATACTATATTTTCGTCACTGAACTCTAATTAGCTCTTATAGAGATCCAAAATCTCGAAAGCCAAAATCCCAAATGTTCAAAATCCTGAAAGGAATTAAATTATATGGGGGAAAATGTTTAGAATAATTTTCCAAGACACAGAAGATTTCCCTTTGCCTCCAGAAAGAGCGGGTGGAATCATGGGAGTAGCTATGACACTTTTAAGAATTCGGGAATTTGACTTTCGGGATTTTGGCCCATCTTTGGGATTTTACTCATTTTCTAATGCTTGTCTTTAATGTTCTCGCGATGTTCGGGCATCTAGTTTATACTCCTACATCAAATTATTTATTACTACATCAGGAAAGTGCCATTCTTTTTCAAGTTATTTTTCTTATGATAGAACCATATCCGTAAATTTGGGTATTTTGAAAAGGCTTTAAAATTATCTACAACACTTTCCAATACTGTAATCTCGTAGTGTCAAGGGAAGAGAAGCTGTCATGTAAATCTTGTAGAAGTCACCACTTTATTGTATTTCATCTGTTGTTCTACTGATAAATTTTGATAATTTAAGGTGATAATGATTGCTTAAGCTAAACATTTTACATCTGAAAACACATAGCGTTTATTAGTTTAGCGCAACAGATGCTTTAGTCGTAAAAGGTTGCTAAGGGCTCAAATAAATTCAGACTGATCCTCTAAGATATTTATCCCGTGAAATTGTAAATAAGGATTAGGTATAGGGAATTTATGCAAAGGACTTCTAATCGATGATACTAAGCACTCAAGTGTATGACAGTATCCTATAAATCTTTACTGCCCTATTTTCCAGACTAAATATTCTCGAAGATGAGCCTGAGTTTTTTGGGTGCTAAGGGTAATGCGATTTTCAAACCGAAGGTTTAACTTTGTTCTAAGGCGATTCTCAGTTTTAAACATTAAAAGAGAAATAATACTTCATCTTAAACCATAATTTGTTAATATTTGCTAAGAAATTGTAAAACTATGTGACTAAACCTCAGATATGAGGATTTTATAATTTAATATCAGTAGTATCAATTACCATCATGATAAATTTATAATTCAAAATCTTTAATAAACAGTTTAAGTAAATTTCCAAAATTATCAATTTTTATTTCAACATAAAATTAGTCAATTTAATTCAACCCATCTTTATAATTTCTATATAAAATTACCTGCTGCGTGAATTATCCACCCACATATTTGCATTTTCTACTTTAATTGCATGTTAGTATAAATGTTGCAACTTTTCTGAAAAATTAACCTACTTTTAGAAAAAAATCTTGTTTAGATTTTATATATTTTATTTAAAATGTATTTAATTTTTTTATTTTTTTATTTATGTAGATTATTTAAAATTGTTTAAAATAAATTTTACACAAATTATGGATATTTTCTAAAATGAAAAACAGAATTCTTTAAATATAGTTTAAAGCATGCAATTTTTCAGTACATTGTTCTTTACTCTTCTTTGGTATTAGCACAAAGTGAATTCAGTTAATTAAAAACCATACAACAATATTTTAAAAACAGTTTCATGATCTTAATTTTTGCAATATTTAAATGTATACAAGTTCTCTTTAACCCATTCAGTCAATATACCAGAAATACTTGAGATAGAATGTTTACATTTTGGGATTAGTTTCTTACAGATTAATAGATGTATTTTTTGAAAAGATTAAATTTTTACCTATTATGGGGGTATGGGGAGCCTCTGTCAAACACGCGTCTTAACGGTCACTGAATTTAAATTCTGTGCATTAATTCATTAAAAAGTCTATTGATTTAAGGTAGAGTAACTATCCAAGAAAACACATTTGTAACAGAATTCAAATCACGGAAGAGGATGAAGGCAAATTTTAACAAATTCGACGGGATGGATGTCTTATTTTCCAACCGCCATTTTGAGAAAAAAAATTTCCATGACTTTCCGCGAAGGGAGAAAAGAACAACAAAATGTATTCCCATCTCTGTCGGACTATTTTTCCCAAGTAATTGAAGAACTAAGGTAATTAAAAATCCATTCCCGACAGCAATTCGAATATCAATTGCCCAGAAATAAATCATCTAAAATAACTCAATTTGCGTACGATGTATAATACCATGGTAAGGAATGGGTTAAATCAAAATAATTTTAAAATAATTTTTTTAACTCGTTCGTTCAAAAATTATTATTAACTCATTAGCAAATATTTACAAAAACCAAACACTTTCAATTTTTAGATTGTAGACTACAAAACAACTTTTTTTCTCAATTGTAATCACTTGCTAACCATAATTTGGTCTATTTAGCAAAAACCCATAAATATGTGGTGGATAAATCTTGTAATTTAAAATTTATTGCCGCTCAAAAAATGTTGGTAAATAAAAACATTTCAGACAAAAAAGAGTAAGTAATAACTTTTTTGCTCTGCTACTCCATAGATCATATTTTGCATTGTTTTCTTGTATTCAATTCTCCAGTCAATATGCACTTCTTCGATAAACAAAACACTTTACATTTTCAGATACACACGTTTGACCTACATGCATCAAATATAAGACAAATAAATCATTTTTTTTGCGTAGAAAAATAATCATCATTGTGAGGCAAAAAATTAAAGTACGTTTCCTTGTTTTTCTTTATTCGCACATATACGCATCTCTTTGGGAGGAATTGCATGATGAATAGTTGAGGAAGAGAAAAAGAAATTTTCACTTTCACACTTTGTACAATTCACAAGTGGAAATGTTTTGATAAAAAAAAGTTTTCCGCATGCACGGAATGTATTAACACAATTTCTTTCAATGATTCTTTTTGCTATTTTATTTGATGCATTTACCTGAATTAAATTTATCACCTGCATTTGTACAATTTATGAGCACAATGAGAATAAGAAATGATGAACAGCAGCAAAAGAACAGCAGAGTATTGGAATTATTCATTTTCCTGTCACTACGAATTACTTGAGGAAGATCATTAATAACACTGAGCTTTCTTTTATTCTCAATTCACACTCGATCGTTTTTCCAGGTGATAGAATATATACTTCGGCACCAAGATCAAACCTTACAATGTTTATAATTGAAAATGATACATTGTAGGGGTGAAAATATATTCATTTATTGGGTTTCTTTTCACTGAATCACCCATATAATTTTTTTATAGTGTCACGATCGCATGATCATCTAGAAAGAATGTCTTAACACCTTCACTCACGTCTCACCATCAAATCACTACTCTTCAGCATTGGATCTTTTTGCCCCAAAATGCACCTGCACTCAGCTAAAAATGCAATTCACCGTGATCCTCGACACTTTGATCACACTCGATCGTCTGCACACGATCACAACTCCCAGCGGAATGAAGTGCCGGAACAATTGCCATCGACTTCTTCTATACTCTTTGGTGGAGGTAAAAGTTGATCTCCACACGGAAATCCAAAACTCACCATGATCCATCCCCAGCCAATAACCAAGACTCCGATCACACACGATCACCATGTGGTGATGCTCAGTGAAAAATCCATTGAGACTTTTCGCGCCATCTCACATACACATGAGCAAGAAAAATAATTTCACTCTTCACTAAGTTGCGCGAAACGTACAATTTTCATTTTCCATTGTAAAAGTCAATATGCCGCTAAGATCGCATACTGGAGACCTATACGATCGCTGGGTTAGCATGATCAATGCTGAGAATTAATTGATCTGGATTCTTGTGGGAAAGTCACACAAGAGCAGTATTTTCACTGAAGCTCACAATTTAATTAAATTCATTTTTACTATATGCACAAATCTCGATTGAGAGTTTTTTCGTCGTCTCAAGAAAGTGATTCCGTGTTCAATAACTACTCTAGCTTTTGCTCTCTCTGTATGTTTTCTTCTCGTTCACCAATTGCTCATTTGGTTATTTGGTATCGCGTGATAGCGGGAATAGGAACCTCTTGTATCAAACCTATATGCTCCATGCTCAGGAAACTAAAATATGGCAAAAGATGAAAATGTTATTATCCAATTTGTCTAATTTTTAGAAATCCTATGAGAAACTTGGATTTGTTAATACATATTTCGTGTTTCAAAATTAAAGAAGAACTTTTACTAGTCTAATAAATTCGTGAAATCCTCTTCTTATTGTCACCCTTCGAACATTTTAAGTCAAGAAATGAGTCCAAACTAGTGAGAAATGCTCTTGCAAGAGGTCATATATTAATCGTTAACCTTATTAATTAAAATATTTAATGCATTCCCATACCCAAGTGGCATCGTATGACCAGAGGCCTAAATTAGGTCAAGACGACGTTACGTTGGCGTCATGTGAACGTCTTTATTGTTAAATTAGCACTAGTGTTGTCGTCATAGTGATTATTATTAAACTTTTATAAGCTTTACAATCATTTTATTTATATATTTAAATATATATAATATATGTAGCATTCTGTATAATGGGCATTCAAAGCCAAAACTTAAATAACTGTAAATAACGTTGTTTTTGTCCCTATGGCCCGAATTGACCAGGCTGATCCTCGAGACTATTTAGTCTGCAAATATGGCAGTAAAGGATTAGATAAAATAAATTCATGCAAAAGTCCTTTAATCGATAATCCTAAGCTCCCTAATATTCTCGAGAATCAGTCTGAGTCTATTGGGAACTTTACAACAAGTTTCTGGTTGAAATGTCTTTGTCTTTCTTATCAATCGTTAGTTGGGTTTTAGCTGAGATTCTTTACAATTAGCTGAGATTCTTTACAATCTCAGCTTTTGTGGTCACAGGTGAAATCCGACCTCGTCAGATCGGGCCCAAATTTTGGATGTACACGTTTTGACACTTATAGATCACGAAAATCATGTGCGCCAAAAATCGATTTTCGTGGACGTCCCGTGTCCCGTTCCGTCCCGTCCCAACCCGGCCGTTACATTTCGACTTCTGGAGAGAGAACGGAAAGAGATATCGACAAGCGGTTTTCGGCAAAGGCTAAAAGTCATTGGGCCGCTAGAAGTTGATGATGTCAAAACCACCCCCCTACCCCCCCATTCCCCCATTTTGGAACACCGCCAAATTTTGTTTTTTCGATAACTTAGCCCCTATGGCATCGATCGATCTCAAATTTTAGTATATTATAGCTGGACCTAAGAGCTTTCGATCGATATCAAACTTCACCCCCTCCGACCCCCCTGACCAGAACTAGAGGGGGTCAAAAATTGAATTTTTGAATGGTCATATCTCCGGTTCTAATTACAGTAAACTCTCACTCAATCGGCTCTTTTTCAATCGGGTGACAAATTTTGTTGACAATTTTCACGTTTAATTATTAAGCTAATTCGCTCGAATTTGCTGTAGTTCTTCCTATTTTATCATGATTCTTTATAATTGAGCGCTTTTATTGGAATTTACAAATCTTTGACGCTCAATTCTATCGCTAAACCGGATGACATTTTGCCCCATATTCCCGATTGAGAGAGAATCTACTGTATCGGAATGCAAAAAAAATTGGTGTTTTGGAAAGCTCTCGTGGAGCACTATAACCTTTGTGACACCCTAATTTTATCCGATTTAATCGAAGGTCCGATTAATCGAAAAATCGATCTTCGATTAATCGATTTCGAATATTTCGAAAACTAGACGATGCTTTTTCTTCAAATTTTAATATGTTATAGCTGGGGTCGAGACCTTTCCAACGGTGGGTCGCACTCCTCCCTTGATGTTCCCTAACCCGAGCTATAATCAAAAATGTCTTGACCGGACTGCATTTTCTTTATTTATAAAGGGATTTCGATGAAATTTTAGCCTAAGGTAAGGTACTCTCTAGTCGGCCGTTTAACAAGTCGGCCACTATGTGTTCTTCAAGTCGGCCGGTGGAATTATTTATTCATATTATATAATTTTGCAATAATATTCCAGGAGTTTTATAACATCATAAGGTCAATAATTGTATAAATAACACAAATGACCGAGAATACAAATGAAATTAGACACAAAACATTAAAAAAAATTATTAAAAGTCAGAGGATTCAAATTTACCTTAAGCAATATTGGTCATTTTTCAGCATATTTTGATGTTCTTTATAATATTCACGACATTTTTTCACAAAGAGTTATTCGATTTATTACCTGTACAGATTACTTTAGCAGTCAAATTTTGAGTCAAACCGCAAGTTGAGAACTTTAACTAACTCACTGTGCAATAAATTTATTTTCATTATTGATAAAAATATTAATTTTCTGTCTTAAATGTGAAGGTGTGAAATTTTAAAGCCATGTTCCTCAATTCGGCCGGCTAAATAAAAGAATAAAAAGAATTTTTCTCTTACAATTTTTTGTTTTCTTAAAATTACTATTCTTTAAAGGTTTTCTTTCTTTCTTTGTCAATATCCTTTTCTAGTTCGTAAAAACGTTACGGGCTTTTAAAATTTGAAAAATGGGTGGCCGACTAGAGGAACCCCAGGTGGCCGAGTAGAGAAACGCTTATATTGAAGTGGCCGAATTGAGGTACACTCTACATTTTTAAAACATTTTAATTTTTTAATAATCTAAAATTATTTTATCTCCAAATAAAGTGTACAATCAGATGGACAAAGATCTATACTACAACTTAGGGTGAAAATTTGATCAAAACAGGCAAATTAAATGTCCTTTTACATAAGTTTTTCATAAAACCCATCCTTAAGTGGCCGACATACAGCCCCTTACCTTATATTGTATCTGAGAGCACGATCTTTCTAAGAATGGGTCCCATCCGTCCCTACCCCAACCCACTGTACCCCGACCCTTACTACAGTAGACTCTCTCTCAATCGTGAATATGGGGCAAAATGTCATCCGGTTTAGCGGTAGAATTTAGCGTCAAAGCCTCTGTAAATTCCACAAAAAGTACTCAATTATAAAGAATCACGATAAAATAGGAAGAACTACAGCGAATTTGAGCAAATTAGCTTCATAATTAAGCGTGAAAACTGTCAACAAAATTTGACGCCCGATTGAAAAAGAGCCGATTGAGTGAGAGTCTACTGTATATCCATATGGACCGGACTCTATTTCTTATGTTTATTAACCGATTTCAATGAACTTTTTTTTCTTTTGTTGGTCTTTCCCACTTAGACTATTTAAAATAGAAAATGACCAGTGATGAGCCCAGATAAGCTTATGGTAGCTGAGATTCTTTATAGGTGACCTCGAAATTCGTGCAACTCGGGGTGCTTGCAACACGGAATGCCTGAAAATTCGATTGTGAGTTGAATTTTGGGGGTAAAGAATCGCGTCGAGCCAATTTCATCCATTTCGACTGCCGAAAACAGTTTAATCGAGGCGATTCTTCACCCCCAAAATTCAACTCACAATCGAATTTTCACGCATTCCGAATTGCAAGCACCCCGAGTTGCACGCATTTCGAGGTCACCTATAAAGAATCTCAGCTACCATAAGCATATCTGGGCTTATCACTGGTTTTAATACACAAAGTCTAGAAAGTATTGTATAATACCAATTTGGCATATGTTAATAAGACGAATTCTTCGCTTGAATAACGGGTTTGGGTTCTTTGGAAAAGCCTTATCCCTGATTAGTTTGATAAGTTACAACTAGGCTTAATACTAGTCATTGTCTTTTTAATAGTTTGATTACAGATAGCCAATAAAAAAGTGGACAGAAATCTGTTAATTAACATTAAAGAAAGATAGTCCATTAAGTCCAGTCAATTACGGTATATTCATAAGTATGGTGGAAAGGAAAGGGGCGTGGCCTAATGTTTTGGAGAGGTCTCTATGTCTGCCACAACATCCTAAATCTCATCAAAATTTGTTTAGTCCGGTCAAGTTTTTCGTGTATAACACCGGTCATATCAGGACCAGGGGTTAGTGCGTTCCATCGTTGGATAGGTCTTGACCTCAGCTACAACTTAATAAAATTTCAATTGTAAAGAAAATGGAGATTGAGCGATGTTTGAGATTAAATAGATCAGAATTTGTTTGTGAGTCGGATTTCTTTCTTTTCGGATCCCCTACTCCTAGGCTACCTTATTGAGTCCATTATGCATTTCCCATTCTCCGTTCTATCTTAATCACAAAGACATTAATAATTATATGATGCAATGGACTGTGATTGAATATTGTAATAGTTGTAACGGTTGTAACCAACTGAATTTTTCATATCGTAAATAGTAATTTTGCCAACCTCCAATGCTTAGGCGGTTCGATTTTTCATTTATTTTTAGTTATCCATTGGACTAATTCAAGATAGCTAAAAAAAATCTGCAACTACGTATGCTTGAACCTGAGATCTCAGTCGTATTAGAGATACTACTTTATCTTGGAGACTATTTCACAAGGTCTAAGGACCAGTTTTTTTATAGTATTTACTAAAAACTTAAAATCAAGTTATGTCATGAGAGCTAAGACCCGATATCACCATCTTGTGTCATCCATCCGATATTTAATCTTTGCCGAAAACTGCTTGTTGATACCTCATTCTCTTCCCTTTCTAAAAGCATATGTAGGGGAAGATGGAACTTGGAACTATATTAAGCTGACGCTACATTAAAAACGCTATTTTTCACATATTTCAAAAGGAAGCTGGGACTAGTCATAAATTAATTTAGATTCACAATTGTTTTATCTATCTAAATTGCATTACGTTAAAGTCTAACTTCCTTTAGAAATATGCGAAAAAATAGCGTTTTCAATGTAGCCCCACCATCCTCTGCTACGTAAGATCGGACTGCCGATGAGACGATCAAAAAAATTATTTTTAGTACTACAAAATATGGATCCGATCTGACGAATTTGGATTTCTCCTCGGACCACAGAAGCTGCACAGGATTAAAAAAAATGAGCCAAAACTTTACGAACAGCTTGGATGACCTAACTGGTGAGTCATCGCTGCAGTCGCTGGATGAGTAGTGAGACGGTAGTGACGTAAGTGTGCCAAATTCCGGCCAGCTTGCAATTCCGACCACTTTTTTTTGTTCCTCGAATTTTCATGATTTTTTAGTTTTTACATACTCCAGAGATTATACAATGCAAAAGAATAACAAAAAATGTAGCTTCGACAAACGAGATGACGTAAAAAAGACTTTTGAAGAATTCTCGAAGGGAAAGGAACTATGAGAATGAAGGTGGCCGAAATAGGGCACCAAAGCTATGTCTACATTTTTCACATTTTTATTCATTTTAAAATGTATTAAGAATGATTTTAAAGTAAATAAAAACGATAAACTGTCTACAAGGTTCTAAGCAACACTCCTTAAGTAGAAGGAATGAAAAAAAAAATCAATTTCTGTTAAATATATTACATTTCAAACATGAGGCTTTGGCGCTTGCATGCAACTATATGGCGAAATTTGGCACACTTATCCTATATAGTTTTTTCTCGTGAGTTGGACTGCTAAGCGCCTTATTAATCTTGAAGAACAAACCTTTGATGTACAGCATCTGAATAATGAGTAAATGTATTCTATAAAGCCGAGACGCTTTTCCATTTTCATGAGAAGAAATTGCATAGGGGAAACTGGGGCACCACCAAACACGGGATAGCACCAAACACTAATTTTTATTTCTTAACCTTAACTACTTGGACTATCTCAACCATTTCTTCAGTAGATAATGTCTACTGAAATAGTCCAAGTATAGTTAAGAAATAAAAATTAGTGTTTGGTGGTGCCCCAGTTTCCCCTATTTATCCCGTATAGCCAAAACCCGCCAAAATACCTAGAATATATCGCTGAGCATGCTCCATTGTTCCATGCTCAACAATGTTGCTAGAGCTGTTGCTACAAAACTGTTACAGCTGAATATGTTGCTCTTGTATGTTTTGTGTATTGGAAAAGTGGTTGATTGTCGTATTTGAGAAAGTAAATAGATTATCCGGTAAATTGTACAAAATTACTGAGGCCCAATCTTGACGGCAAATTCCTGCCATTTATTCCGATCACAGAGAGGTAACAGTCAAAAGCTCTCTTGTGGTTTACTGAATTTCACTTTTTCGTGGATGAACACGTTCCCGGTGCTGAAAAGATCGTTAAGAGTTGCATGGCTAAAAGTGGCTTTCTCGGAAGAAAATGAAAGTGATTAATGGTTAAAGCATCATGTCTCACGTTTTAGAGTATATACTTTTGGACTTGAATACTTTGGGATGCGATCTTGCTTGAGGATCACCCTCTTTGAAAACACGATCTCCCACACAAGCACACCAGGTTTGTCTGAGAGTGAAAGTGCTTCTTGGACGAGAGATTAGACACTGTTGCGCATGCCAGAGCCGGGAAAATAATGTGGGGAACTCTCAATGTGTTTGTTACCAGAGTAACAAACACAGAGATAGGAGTTTGTGGTTCTCTAGCCGCCCAGAGTCTCCATCTAAAACCAACTTCAACAGTCTTCTCTCCGGTCGAGTCTTGCAAAGTGTCAGTGCTTTTAACCTCTCCTCAGAATTAAAATTCCATTGAAACTCTCTCATTTCTCGAGTAATTTCCCTCAAATTTACCGTCCTGAGGTTAGTACTTGACCCAGCAACGAGTGATCTTTAGTAGAACAGGGATTTTTCCATGGGAAAATTACCGCTAAAAGTTGCGCAATTTTCGTCACGGAAAGCGACAACGCCTAGAATGTTGCCTTCACAATCGCAAGAATGCAACATTTAACTATATATCTTAAGCATACAATATCCATTAATTGCATATACAAAGCTCACCTGTTGCCTATGCAAAAGTGATAGTCAAGCGAATTATTGGAGAATTATACTTACTCAGTAATCGTACAATTCGCACTTTTCGATCTAGATATGAAGCTCTACGGTGTATCAGATGGACCACCATCTTTGGCTGTCCGGATGGCTCTGAAGGCTCTGGACATTCCCTTTGAACTTGTGAATGTTGATTATTGTGCCGGAGAACATCTAACGGAGAAATATGCTGAAATTAATCCGCAAAAGGAGATTCCAGTTCTGGATGATGATGGGTTTTATCTGTCCGAAAGCATTGCTATTTTGCAGTATCTCTGCGATAAATATCGTCCGGATTCTCAACTCTATCCCAAGGATCCTAAGGCAAGGGCCATCGTTAACCATCGACTCAATTTCAACTCGGCATTTTACTACAGCAGCATTTCCATGTATGTGGTAAGTATAAAAAGTTTTGATAAATTGGAAGATAAATATGTTTTTTATTTGCAAGAATTAGCAAATATTCTCACATGGCTACAAGGCTTTCCATTTTTTTTTTATAATTTGAATATTGTTGAAAAATCATTGAATCTTTGCGTACTCGTAGAACGAATATATATTCCGTTGATGCAAGAAGCGACGGGACGTTTGCATCACTGTTTGCACCAAATGCAGATACGACAACGGTCGATGCACCCGACGATATCTTTGAAAATCAGGCTATTTTCTGTTAATTTAAGGCCTAGGCACACTTACGACTTAAGCCGAGGGACGACTTAGTGGAAAATTATAGAAATGTATTTTAATCATTATTTCAAATATAATTACACTGACTGAGAGAAATCCGAAAAAGTTAAAATAACATTCCGAAAATGTTAATTTTACCCTGCAGTATTGATCCGAAATCGGTGGAAATATTACCCTTTTTAGGTGTATTAGGGGTAAAATGTACCCTTTTCCATGTTGATTTGACCCTTAATAAGGTGTAAAATTAACATTAAAAAATGTTGATATATTTTTACACCTAAAAAGTGTTAAATTTATGAGGAAAAAATGTTAATCGCACCCTCTTTTTTCTCAGTGTACGCTAAGTCGTCTCTCGGCTAATCCTCAAGTCTGTCGAGGCCCTTACCTCCTCATCGTCCTCAGACCTAGAAACCAAAAACCAAGCCGAAGATAGCTAGGTACTTTGCATGATTTCAGAATTATCTCGAAAACGTCGCACAATCTTTTGTATAACTTTTAGAACTTGTCTAGGCGGAACCGTTTATTATACAAAAATATTGTTTTCAATCATTTCTTATAAGAGCTTTTTCAAGGTCAAAAGTTAAAGTGGCTCTAGGGAGCATATTTTTCAACCGAATTAATAATGTTCTGATTCGTTGGAAAGGTTTTGGAATCCCCTTACAAATCTGAACTGGTTCCAATAGAATATTAATCGATAATAAACCTTTAATTTTTAGTCGAAAAAGTTGAAACGCTTTAAAATTTTATTATGCTATTTAAATATAAAACTGACAAAACTAGGAGCATAGTATTTAATGTTCGGATAAAATTTGGAAAGGCAGACGCTTAACCCATTCCTTACCATGGTATTATACATCGTACGCAAATTGAGTTATTTTAGATGATTTATTTCTGGGCAATTGATATTCGAATTGCTGTCGGGAATGGATTTTTAATTACCTTAGTTCTTCAATTACTTGGGAAAAATAGTCCGACAGAAATGGGAATACATTTTGTTGTTCTTTTCTTGCTTCACGTGAAGTCATGTAAAAATTTTGCTCAAAATGGCGGACGGAAAGTTCGACATCCCGTCGAATTTGTTAAAATTTGCCTTCATCTTCTCTGATTTGGTCATGAATTGGTCTTAAGTGTAGCTAAAAGACCTTATTTCTGGCATAAAGAATAAGAGATCAAGTCCACAATATTAAAATAATTCTCATTGATCTGATTTGTTTCACTTTTATTTAAAAAATCGGGATCGTCCCTATTTGAATTTCGCTCAAAAATCACCTAAAAATTTGATATTTGGCTGGCGTTCACGCACGAACGCAATTGCGCGTGGGTCACTACCATAAAAAGTCTTGTTGGATAGGCCTATATTATACAAAAAAATATTAGGTCGATCCGACTTACAGACCACCCACACCACACACTTATAAGTCCGTCCCTATTTGAATTTCGCTCACTGTATTTCCAGAAGATGACCCTACTAAAATTCTTATATACGCGGACGATATCGTCATCTATAATTCCACTCCTGATAGTGTTGAACAATATATAGAACTTCAAAAGCGTCTAAACGAAATGGGTAGATGGCCGTCTGACAACGGATTTAAGTTTTCACCTCGGTTTTCACCCTCCAAAACGATGGCAATGCACTTTTGTCGAAAACATAGGTGTCCACATCAAACATTTACTCTCAACGGTTCCTGCCTCAAACACACAGATTCATACAAATTCTTAGGCATCTTTCTTGACCCTAAGCTATCCTTTAAAACACATATTCAGAACTTAAAAGTCTCGTGTAATAAAAGACTAAATGTGTTAAAGTGTCTCTCAGGACTAACCTGGGGATCCGATAGAAGCTCACTTGTGAAAGTTCACGAAGCCACTGTTCTATCTAAGATGTTCTATGGGTGCGAAGTATATGCAACAGCTGGATCTCAAACTTATTTAAATACTCTCAACAGTATTTACAATACAGGATACAGGTTTAGTTTAGGCGCGTTTGTAACTTCCCCTACAAATAGTATTCTTTCAGAAGCAGGAGTTCCTCCACTCCGGCAGCGATTTGACTTCATATGTGCTAAGACTGCAATCCGGATGGCCTCATCCTACGGGATTACAGGGCATACCGATATAATTGCATATGAAGAAAGAAAAAGTCGCAAAAGCTTCTTCTCAAGTGGTGGCAGTTTGGCTTACTCAATTATGGATGGACTTCAATTTGAGGAAAATAAAATACAAGGTCTCCCTCCATGGCTCTTTAAATAAAACTCCATTAATACTTCACTAACTACCACTTCCTACAAGGACATGTTGCCTGATGAAATTTCCGTATATTTTAATAGAATCTGCAATAATATATCACCTTCTTCTACAGTCCTTTACACTGATGGCTCCGCCAGTGGGGAAAGTAGAGGATTCGCAGTCGTCTTTGATCATGAACTTATATAGTGCCAAATGCCATAGTAGTTTATCAGTTTATGATTTGGAAGCCAGGGGTATTGAAAAGGCGCTAGAAGCAATCCAAAGTCCCGACGGTGCCACCCAACACTATATTACTGCATCCGATTCCCTGAGTGTCATTACTGCTGTGGACAACTTAGCTATCAATTCCCCCATCATTCGAAGAATCAGAAACCTACTGATTGAATTAGGAGATCAGACCACACTACTTTGGATTCCGGGTCACAAGGGCATTCCAGGGAATGAGAGAGCAGACAGAGAATCCAAAGCAGCTTCCTTTTTACCTTCCATCACTGATACTTGTGTCCCCGTCAAATCTGCAATTTCATTGTGCAAAAACTTTTACGACGACTTAAAACTAAAATGGTTCAATTATGAGGTAACTGGGTTCATAAAAAAAACAATTTACGTACCAAAACGTCCTATTATCCCTAAATCACTTACCAGAAAAGAATGCACCATAATTTCAAGATTAAGAATTGGACACTGTCGATTAACCCAGTCCTTCAAATTAACTAAATCTCCCATACCCCTCTGTCCATCCTGTAAAAGATATCTTACCATATAGAACACATCTTACTCGAATGTAAAAAACTAAGTAAAATAAGGAAACAAATTTTTGGAAATAAAAACATATTAAGCTTGCTGAGTTATTCAAAGTCAGATATAGATTTAATAATAAAATTCATTAAAGAATTAGAACTTTTGGAAGAAATTTAAACGTTTCTGTAATCTATTTTTTCTTACTCTTTCTTTTCATTTTACAAGTATTTCTTTTTCTTCTTTTCATTGAACTTATCCTCCAATTGTAATATACATTAACCACTAATATAAAACTATGTAAAATTATACGGTGCTATATGAAAAAATGCACCTAATGAAATTTGAATAAATAAATAATAATAATAATTTTACAACTTTCCCCTGGGAATTTTAAGTCGGGAATGCAATTTTATTCACTAAATTTGTGTCCTATCACGGAAAACGGTCGTTGCATTAAACTTTCATACACGATAAAAGTGCACGAGGCTCTTTAAATCTGACTGAATTGGTGAAGATAAATAATTATTCATTCGAGAAAAATATTTGAGAAAGTCTTAAAGAAAAATGGAAAAGAAATGACAGTTCTTCATTCGATAGTGGTATTACAGTGTGATTATATTTTATTAATAGTAATAGTAATATTTATTCAATCACAAAAATAGGGTTCATCCCTCTTACAATTTTGATAAAGAAAAAAGAAAAACAAGTTAAAAAACAGCAGCAAAAAAAAGGAAAAATAAAAATAAAAGAACGATTTACAATAGTATAAGAAAGGTAAATGAAAATTAAATAAGAAAAAAAAAATCCAATAAGTGTTCTCTAAAGATTCAGCCTGAAAAAAGCGTCGGATGCCATCTGCAGACCTACGCAGATCACTTGGAACGGAGTTAAAAATAACTACGCCCTTTACAAATAATGACCGGTAAAGACAGTCACTCCTGACCTTAGGCACTATGAGTCCCCGAACCCTGGCCGAGCCCCTCCTAACCAGAAGACTCGATAGGTACTGAGGACACCCAAATATTAACAAATTAAATAGAAAGAGCACAGCTCTTAAATTTAAGTGTGAAGTAAGGTCACAGCCAATAAATACATTTCTATGGGGAGTGATATGGTCCCGGCGATTTAAGCCACAGATATACCTGACACAATTATTGAAAGAAACTGTTAGACGACGGAAGGTGTCACTATCCGCCGAAAAGAAGAGTTCTGCTCCGTAGTTAAAGAAAGGAAGAAGAAGCGCTCTCGCGAGGAGCAAGCGAGTTATTCACTCATAATCGATACATTTTACCGTGATATATAATAATGCGTCATAATGCCGTGATTATATCTTAAAATAAATATTTGTTATATTTCGGATGTAAAAATTCCCCATTCACTCAAATATGGACCTCTTTTATGCGGTTATATAGAAGAAATTTGTAAATTTTTCGCCATCGTTTTCGTAAAGATGTCAGACATCTCTACTCATTTATGGCGATAAATGTTCCTTGGGTGAGAAGTGCAGGAAGTGTTGGAAGTTTTGCAACATTTTCGACAGTGTTGCGTATTTTCGGAAGTGTGAAGGTATCTTCCATACAAATTGTGGAAGTGCCTGGAAGTGGTGCACACATTTTCACCCAAATATCTCCCCCTTGATTCAAATTTATTTCATTTAAAATTATAAATTGTTTATGCTTATGATTTCAATGGCAATAGTCTTTATGCTTTGCATCGTATTACGTGATTATTCTTAATAAGAACGTGTGAAATGATTTCTGCAAATTTATGCAGCTACTGGAAAGGCACAAATAATTCATTAGACAGGTTTTCCTTAAGAACCACAATTATTCTGATGCAATAAGAAGATTGTCAATAAGTTCTTCAGAATTTTCAATCTCATGTGGGATTTTTTTTGGCAGATGGCTCCCATTTTCTTCGACTACCAACGCACTCCAATTGGACTGAAGAAGCTGAATATGTCCTTGGAGGCCTTTGAAACTTATATGAAACGCTCTGGAACAAAATATGCAGCTGCAGATTATCTGACGATTGCTGACTTCCCTCTCGTAACAGCTACTTTGTGCTTGGAAGCTATCAACTTCAGCCTGGATGAATATACACTAGTGAAGGCTTGGTATGCTAATTTCAAGAAGGAATATCCCGATTTGTGGGCAATTGGAGAGGGTGGAATGAAGGAAATTGCTGAGTTCGAGAAGAACCCACCAGATCTCAGCCGCATGGTCCATCCCATTCATCCAATGCGAAAGAATTGAGGATTCAAGGGGTTTTCAAAATAAAATACTCTGTGTCATTTTTGATGTATCTTTCTTTGCAAAGAAAACTGTTGCACAACATTTACTTCTTCTGTCTTTGCTCTTAATTTGTTTTAAGCACATTCAGCATCCATGAATTACACCCTAATGATTCCCATAGGTTTTTAGTCTCACATCTATCCCACAAACTTCGCGCCCATTTGACTGGGTTTTCGTTCTGTGAAGAAATTCCTGAGGACAATCACCTGCGTAACTGTGATGACAAGAATAGCAAAGAGCTCGAAGAAGGACCACCAGAAGACGCGCTCATTGAGCTCTTCAGCGCGCTTTCGGCCTGAAACACGAAAATTCAGTCACAATTTTACTCATGCAGGAAAGACTGCGTCAAAGGAATCTTACTCTGAGCCTCTCGTAGGCGATGGTGGGTCTGGTAGTCGAGGATCTGATTGAGACTCTTATGGACTTCCTCAGCGGATGTTTGGAATTGCGTAAGGACGGTGGCGTGTTCGCTAATTCCTGGCAAAGCTGGCTCCCCATCGCCCACTTGGAAGTCCATGTAGACCAGCTTGTGGGAGAAGGTGGAGAATTCATTGCTGAAACACGCCACGTAAATTCCGGTTTCCTACAAAAATCGAAAGGAGAATATTTAATTGAGAAATATGCAGCAAGGTAAAGACATTATGATAATGTGGTGTACATTGTACATATACAATTGAATTACAGTAGACTCTCTCAAATTCGGGCATATGGGACCGAAATGTCAGCCGAATTAGACAGAAATTCGGGCGACAAACTTTTTGAAATGCAACGATTTTTTATTCATGTGCATATAGATATTGAGTTTACACACTCATATATAACGTAAATTGCATGAAAATCCCTCAATAATGCAAAATCACATCAAAACTAAGACAAACCATGCCAAATTTGAGCATAGGGTGGAATAACCGGCTATCGCCATGTTTAGGAAAAAATTAAATTCATTTAATCATAACTTTTGAATCCTTGTTACAAGATAAGTCAAATTTGACACAAAGTTACTTAGATGTATTGGCTCTAGATACGTGAAAACAATAATCCTAGAACATAACGCTGGACTACTTAAAAAACTGATTTTTATTAATAATGCAAAAATAACCATTTCGTCGCCACTTTTTACCACTTTTCGTCAGTTTTGTAAAATTTGTAACCACTTCTCGCCACCCACTTGAAAAGAACCACACTCGGTTATTTTAGGCAATGCTATGAAAAGAATACATTCACCATTTCTCTTTCCTTGTGATCACTTTATTATTACTCTCTTTAAATGATTTTTCTTCACTTTTATTTGAGAAATCAAATTATGGGGCTTTTGCAGAAAGTAAACAATGCAGATTTGACAACTGAGAATGTACGAAGTGAAGTTAGCGTCGCCTATTGAAAAGATATGGCGACAGGTGGTAAAATCAATTCCAGAATATTACCACTTCTCGCCATGCCTCATTTTTATACAAAAATAATATAAAATGAAATATTAATTGACTAAATACAAATTTTATGTATTCCACAAGTGCAATTAAATATTCAATAGACAAATTATTTACCCAAATAGGTATTTTTGGCCTGATGAAAATTTGACGACACTTAGTACATTTGGTAAGAGATGTTGGATTCGATGCACTTGCTTAAAATATTGCTCTAAAAAGTGATCAAAATCGTGAATCCAAAACGAATAATTATTATTTTTCGATTCTATGCGTAGAAGCAGAAACAATACAAAAAAATTGCGACTCATTTATTTCATAAATTGCGAAAAATAGCGATTTCAATGTAAGTGGCGAGAAGTGGGGCACTGGCGAGAACTGGTGATTCCACCCTATTTGATTCATTTAATAATCATAATCAAACTTGAAAAATGACAACAAACTTTTTCAAATGTAACTGCTGCCCGAATTAAAAAGTAGCCCGATCTTAAAAGAGTCGAATTTGCGAGAGTCTACTGTATATGACTGTGTCATTTAGAATGACAAAGAGCTAATCCTTAAAAATATATATTTTGGAAGGTAAAAATATGTATGTTTCGATGTTTATAATAATGCTCATACAAATAGAAAATAATTAAATTCTTTTTATTAACATACTGAATTGAAATAATTATTTATACGAAGTTGAATCTTTCATGCTGTCTCCTGAAAAATGGCTCAGATTGAGTTGGCCCCTTGTAATTTCCAAGGAGCGATTTGGTCTTATAACATCGCGAATCTGAAGTTTTTTCAAAACAATGACGTAATGAGCGTCAAGCTTTTTCACATTTGTCCGTACCGGCCAAACAGTTAGAGATAGCACCATGAGGTCTTCAAGAAACTCTCCCATAAATCGACCATTGTTTGATGTTTGATTATCATGACATTTATTGCCCGTACATCACTAACCACCCTCAGAAATACATTATTATTATTATTATTTTTATTTTTTCAATAAAAGCATTAAATGGAGATGGATACATTGAGTTTCGGTAATATTAAAAGCGCCAATTTCTCGCATATATTTTAATAAAGGTGAAACTAACCATAATTTAATTTTGATACACAATTGTTTCGTATATCTAAATTACATTACGTTAAAGCCCAGCTCCCTTTAATAATACGCAAATATAACGTTTCTAATGGAGTCACATCTCTCCCCCTATGTGATATTTTCCTTTCATAATTTTTTAGAGGTTATCCGTTTAGATCGTCCATGTACGGGGAGGTGAGGTTACGTTGAGCTGTGTGGTTATATTGATATAAATTTTTTTTCGAATATTTCCTAAAGGAAACTGGGCTTTAACGTAATGGAATTTAACTTATGTTAAATTCCATTACGTTATGGAATTATGAGTTATGGAACTAAATACAATTATTGTAATATCCAGCTTCCTTTAAAAATATGCGAAAAAATCGTATAGTCGCACCTCTCCATATACACGTGCACACAGTGTTTTTGAACCTCTTCTCAGAGTTAATAGAGTTAAAAGGTTCAATACAGCTTATTTCTTAAACGATTGAGGCAAGTTTCGATTCATGAGAACGGTATATGATTTCTAAAAAAATTCGATTAATTTTCAATATGGTTTTCATTTTGAAAATTGAATTGAATTTTTCCGCTTCATTAGCATAATGCTTTGGCGAACGAAAAACGGGCATAAATCTTATAGACTTTCACATTAAAACACAGGATCAAAAAAGTTTCGGGATTTTCTTTAGAACACATTTTTTCTATTATTATACCAACTAGGAGTTTCTTAATTGATTTTACTCATGTATGCTTCTAAAATATTTAAGATCAAACCAAAATATTACCCGCTTTGATGTTTTCTCAGGAAATCGTACAAAATATTGACATATAGTTTTCCGCAAACATGGAAATTTGCAGCTGAAGCTGCTAATGCATATCTCCATTAGTAGTACAAAAAATGGATTATTTTAATGCGGTAAAATTTTGTCGCATGATTTGAAATATAATTACATGGAATAATATTGGTAAGTGACCCAACCAATACGACCCGTTAAATAAACAAAAAATGAAACTTAATATTTACGAGTTTTTCAGAAACATCACCCGTAAGGTCTAGTAACTCGACTTGTCAGAATATAAATGGAACAACTTAATTTTTTACAAAAATCGTTTTATTCGCTTTTTGGATATTTCTTTATGTTCTCTACCTTCCCTGTGAATATTATACTTGAAAGTTAATTATTTTCAAAGTTATAAAGATTTTGAATCTCAAATATCCTATACTCTGCATGTAAAATCAAAGCTTGAAATCGCTCTCCTGTAAAATTTGCCTACTGTGTTATTCGTTTCTTATTCTCAAAGATTTGAAATTTAATAGATGAACGGTGAGGACCTTTATTTAGCAAAAACCAATAGATAAATGCTAGTTTTTAAAGCTAATTTTTGCTACATGTGTGTATTCAGTATTCAGCTAAGTATTCAGTAATTTTTTAAGTAAAAATGCTAAATCGAAATAAGAAAGCAATCAATGTTCGTAATAGATGATAGTAAAACTGAACATTTTTGAAAATTACTAAATTCAAGTTAACTTCAACTTTTTTCACTAAACCAAAAAAATGATCGGGGTTCTACAGTGCAGTGGTGGAAATGAGTATAATTTCACCCCATACTCCATAAAGAAAATCAAAAAATTCTCTCGAAGAAAATTCATAAGTAGAACATAATGTTCTTCCATACTACTATAAAAAATCGACTTTTTTATACACTTATTTATATATAAATAGGAAAAATATATTATTATTATTAAAAAATCGACATTTTGTTTTTAGTCTCAGCATTCTTTGGGTTCTAATAGAATTTTGTCTTTCAGGCCAAAAATAAGTAAAACCCCACTTAATAAATTTAACGCTAGGGTATTTATTTTAATCAATTTAAGGTGAATAGCTTTTAATAATTTAATTTTATCTATAAATAATAAATTATAATCCATTTTAAAAAATTTTGCATTAACTATTCTAAAATATCGCAGGGAGAATGTTTAATGAGCAAAAATAAAGGACAAACTAAAATCTTGAAGGCGCTGGATCGTACATACTGAAATAATATGACTAGGTCCTATCAGATAATTGTCAAATCGACGACTCAGAATATAAGTCGAACAACTCGATTTTTGCAAAAGTCCTTTTATTCGCTTTTTGGATACTTCTTTATACCTTCTATCTTCCCTGTGAATATTATACTTGAAAGACAATTAATTATTTTCAAAGTTATAGAAGAGATTTTAAATATCAAAAATCCTATGCTCTGCATGTGAAATCTCAGCTTCAAATCGCTCCCCTGTAAAATTTTCCTACTGCGAGTTGTTCGTTTTTTATTCTAGCGATCGAAATTTGTCAATATATCTGCCAAGATTCGAAAGTCTTCTGTTGTTAGAGGCCAAAAGAATTTTTTTGCCTGTGTTGTTGTTCAGTGGAAAAAACAAATGTTCCATCCAATTTTGATTGTAAAGGTTGTAAATCGATGCTTTTCGTTTAGTACGGGTACGTCCTGTTTGTTTTGATCCAAAATCGGATTCGCAAAGCATTTGGTGTTCGTTGGATAATTGTAAAAACTAGCATAGGACAATCTAGTGAATTAAATTGTGTTTTTTTTATAAGGCTAACGTTAAGGACATCCCGAACTATTTGTAATTTTTATTTAGTATATAAATTTCAATTTAATCTAATTCGAATCTGCTTCCAGGCTATATTTTTGAAGTGAATTTTGAATGCCAAAAGGGCTTCAGAAGACTAGATGTTTAGCCCAATTTCCGAAGGTGTCAAAATCCTAAATAGCAAACATTTTTTGGTTTATTTCTGAATCAAATGAATTAATTTACCTTTAATAAATCCAATCTTATGTCAATTTTTTCTAAAATATCTTGACTAAAGAAATTATATCAGATAAGTCCATATAGCTAAGCCTTCTATCTGAAACCCTATAATACAGGCTTCAGACCTAAGACTTAGCCATATGGCTTAACTGCTCTAATTTCTTATCAATCAAGATTTTTTGGAAAAATTCATTTTAGGGATGGATTATTAAAGATAAATAACCTATTAGGTTTTCAAAAAGCAATAAAATTTCTCGATATTTAGGATTCTGAGACTCTCTGGAACTAGGCTAAACCTCTAGTCTGAAGTCAGCTTAAGGCGAAGCAGCCTGCCTTTGAGTATTTCAAATTTTCACTTATTCCCCAAAAAATTCGTTTTTTTTGTTCCCCCTTTACTTAATTTTGTAAGTCTAGCCCATCGGCTTATTCTAACCAAGAACCATTTCTACAAAAAAAGATAAAATTCTAAGAAAATAAATAACATTCACATAGCACGACATGCATCCACAAACTGTTTCCCTACACATTTAAAGCTATCTCAAGTTAAAATTCTGTAAACTATAATACTTTTAATTATTTTCTACTAACTTTGATTAATAAAGTAAAACTTTTGCTTGAGGAAATAAAAGAAATATGGTAAAATGTTCAAAATCTGACGTATTCAAAGACAGGCCAGACAGATTTGGGTTAATTTGATTATTTAAACGACAAAAAAAGTAATAAAAAAGCTCAAACTTCAACAAGAAGAATTATAAAATCTTATCAATGTTAGAAACCCTACAGTAATGTAATTGATTGTGGAGTAAATGAATGTAGCACAAATAATTTTCGAATAAATAATTTCCGAGATCATGACTGGTCATAAAATCCACATAAAAAATTCAATGGTACATTACAATCTGAAATAATTGAGACGCTCAGAGCAGAAGTGGATCGTTTTAATAGGGAAATGCATACAAAGGAGACCACTCTTGCTCTGAGTTTCTCAATTAACCCTTGCTCTGAGATTTTATATTAGGATTAGGAAACTTACTGAGGCTGTGAATTGATGAGAATCGAATTGGGTCTTGATTTGTTTGTAGATGATCTCCTTCCTTGGGGACTCCAGTGTCACGTCAACATCATACTGCCCTCCGGTGACCACCTAAAATGAGAGAAAAAATGTCTGTGAGATTTTTGGGTAGCTTTGTTGGTCTTTCTGGGCTTTTTGACGTGGTGCACAATCCGGGAGCTTGATTTATTGGTACAAGAGTAATACCTGGAACTCTAGGGTGGCGGATTTATTCTTCTCGATCTCTTGGTAGAAGCATTCTCTGGCATTGTCTGGAAGCTCGAAGGTGAGCTCCACTGCAATAACAGCCTTATGCAGGTAGAGGAGGACAGTGTAGATGAGGACATGAAATATACTGTTCATGGTAGCTGTGACTGTGAAGAATCCCTACTACTTAATT
Organism: Phlebotomus papatasi; assembly: GCF_024763615.1. NCBI lineage: Eukaryota > Metazoa > Arthropoda > Insecta > Diptera > Psychodidae > Phlebotomus > Phlebotomus papatasi. The sequence goes on along the minus strand of NC_077222.1, from coordinate 46,007,868 downwards.
CTAGAAATACAGAAGACACTAATCCCCCGGAAAAACACACGTAAGAAAATTGAACCGCCTGACGTCGCTCGCAACTACACTGAAGAAATTACCCAACTCAAAAATTTTTACTCAACTGAGCGCAACTGAGCAATTTTAAAATGACCGTCAAAACACTGAGAAAAAATTATAATGTGACATACCAGAAGTGCATCCTGACCAAAATCTCTTGAATTTTACGACTCTCCACATATTCAGGATCAAAGTAGGACAACGTAAAAGTCTTCTAAGGAACATGAAAATCCTCAACAGGCATGTTTTCCCATTCCAGTCTCCAAGAGCTCTCATTACCATGACAATTTTGGGTAAAAGTCCTTGTAGTACAGAACACTTAAAACATTATGGCTCAGCACCTATGCAGGATTAAAGTAGGATAATAGGAGAGACTTTTGGTACCCATGGGGATACCCAGCTAGCAGGTGCTTTATGCCTCAGCCCCACCTCAAAGTTTAGAATAATTAATTTTATATGTTAATGTTGGGTATTATTGCTTATAGAGCAGAACACTTAAAACCTTATGGCTCAGCACTTATGCTAGCTGGGTATCCCCATGGGTACCAAAAGTCTCCTCTATTATCCTACTTTAATCCTGCATAGGTGCTGAGCCATAAGGTTTTAAGTGTTCTGCCCTATAAGCAATAATACCCAACATTAACATATAAAATTAATTATTCTAAACTTTGAGGTGGGGCTGAGGCATAAAGCACCTGCTAGCTGGGTATCCCCATGGGTACCAAAAGTCTCCTCTATTATCCTACTTTAATCTTGCATAGGTGCTGAGCCATAAGGTTTTAAGTGTTCTGCCTTAGAAGTAATAATACACAACATTAACATATAAAATTAATTATTCTAAACTTTGAGGTGGGGCTGAGGCATAAAGCACCTGCTAGCTGGGTAGCCCCATGGGTACCAAAAGTCTTCCCTATTATCCTACTTTAATCCCGCATAGGTGCTGAGCCATAAGGTTTTAAGTGTTTTGGCCAGGAAGCACTTTTTTACCTAACATTCTTAACTCTTTCGCGTCCCACTTTTATTCAGCAGATGAATTCATGTAAAATTGAGTTTTTCCTAATGCTTTATGATCAAATATAATAGTTCAGAGTGCAAAAAAAATTTCCATTGCGTGAAAACTCGGAAAAACCCCGGGTCATATATGACCCTGTTGTCCTCAAGGGAAGTGTACATACCATTTTAAAAATCTATATTACGGGCTTTTTAAGAGTTTTTTTGCTTGAAGTTACTAATTTGGCCAAAACCATGGCAAACTGAATTTTCTTGATGAACACTGTACTCTTAGTGTTCAAGGAATCTTCCTGGTAATGCCTTGAACAGTCACTGTCACAATATTTTGAGTGGTATTTGGCAAAAATAAACTTATCCACATATTTATTCACACACAATACAATTGCACAATATGAAACACTTGCAGAATACTCTAAAATATTGCAAAATATGTTATAATTCATCGGATATAAGATGAAATGTCCAGGAGCAAGATGTCCCACCTGCATTTCACAAAGAAAAACAATGTCCCAACTACATTTCGCTATAGGTTTGGGACGAAAACACTGTTACCCTTGGGGACAATAGGGTCATATATGACCCGGAAAATTCTACACGCTTTTCCGGAAAATTGAGAGTAGTTTATTATGTCAAAATATGCAATATACAATCTTTGGATATTCTATTTTATGTTTCTAAAGAACTTTTTGCTGAAAAAAATAAATTAATATAAAAAATTTTGAAGAAGAAAAGTCATTTCACAAAGTTCGAAATTCGTGATTTTTGATCTCAAATATTTTCTTTTCCTGAATATCTGGAGTCTTGAGAAAATTAGCCAAGAATCTTACATCCTTCTATTACGATGTCATGCACAAACCGATAGATTTTAATTAATGTAAATAGTCAAAAAAAATTGTTTTTTCCCCGGGTCATATATGACCCTAATGACGCGAAAGAGTTAAAAAAATTATGGTGCTTGGAGATGGGGATGAGAAGTTCTTGGGGAGCGATTGGCGGCGAAGAGTCATTCGTCACCATCAATATCCATCGTGGAGGTCATTATTTTCATTTATTCATTAATTATTCTTGGTTTTATAAGATTTTTTAAACCATATTTTGTTATTTTTTCTCTCAGTGTACTTTTGCTAAGGGGTCAAATGGCTCAAATGGGTAAAATCTGTCAAAATTTTTTGGGTAATTTTTTCAGGGTAGTGCGTCACTGACATCTGCGATGTTTTTCGCCTTCGTGGTATGCTCACGGCGAAGTCGCTCACTCCACTAAAAATAAAAACATTATTCAAAGCTTGCTTTTCTGTGTCAGAGTCCTTTGAATGTTTCTTATTTCAATTTATCAGTCCAAGTACCTACTAGTAAACCTTTTCCCTCCTGTACGTGATTTAACCTTCCAATTTAATACCTGATAAAAGGACATAAATTCTCGAAATGTCGCATATAACATGAACTTCCTTCATGCAATCAATTTAGTTTTGTGGAAAAGGCCTCTGTGTCGAGTTGATTCGCAAAAAAAAAAAATGATTTATATTTTTTTATCTATCAATTCTGTATAATATGATCAGAAGAAGCATCTACCTACACCATGGGAAGGCGCTCCTGGGCGGTCTACCATGGACTTAGCAGATTCTTCCAACACGGGATATGCCAGCAAAAAAATGATTACCTTGTAATACAAATATCTCGACTCGATACGACTAATAATTTCACATAGAACGAGGAAATCAGGCATAATATTCAAAAGTATTTATTTTCAGATTAAAAAACATTGTATATAGCTTGATAAGCCTCAAAAGGTACATTTTTATCTTCCATTACAATTGTTAATGTTCCCCCCGAATTGCCTGGTACAAAAACCACAGATCCTCGGGTCACAGGTACTCCTACATCTCCGGGAAGTTGCAATTTGGCCACTCCTGAGAGAATCAGGAGCACAGAAGCTTGATTCTTGAGCTTCACTGTGTGCGAGGACACACCAGCTGGAATTCTATATCTAATCACTGCAAAATCTGGTACAGGAGGTGCAAAATAATCCACATATTCATTTCCATTGAGTTTCTTCGGCGGGAAAATTTTAGAATCGAGTGACTGTGGTTGATAATTTAGCATCCGGATGAGAGTTGGAATGTCCTTAGGCTTCGGAGTGAGTCCTGCACGAATTGTATTGTCTGAACATGCCATACATTCAATGCAATCTCCAGAAATATAGGCGTGAGGCTCATTTGCTGAGATGAACATCGCTTCTCCAGGTTTGAGTTCAACAATGTGAAAGAAAAAGACACAGAGCACTCCCACATCTCCGGGAAAGTCCCTTAGAAGCGTATGGAATGTTTTCAGTAGGACATCATCTGAATTCAAGGATGCTTCTAACTGCTTTTTAGCTTCTTCCAGGCATTTATTAATATCTGCTGCTGAGGATTCCATTAATGTCTCGAAGCAGGCTTTAAGGCCTTCAGACTGGCCAGTTTTACCAATATCTCCTTCAAGTTTGTAGATATTTTCATGACCAAGGAGGTCAGAAAGAGATGAAAATCGCTTTACAAATCCAAAAATCTCTTCAATGGGACGGAATCCACAGAGTGCCAGGAATGGAGACAATGCTATTGCCATTTCAGGCTTATGATTGTCATCCTTGTATACTTCTGGAAAGAAATTGTGGAGCTCTTCAGCCTCCTTCTTGTTAGGATGAACTTGAATACTCAGAGCTGTTTCAATACTCAACACTTTGAGCAAGAATTGTAAATCCTTAGTGTCTCCGATGACTTCCTTAGGCTGACTGGAGAGATATTCTCCTAATGTCTGACGGGTGTCCTTGACAAGGGATGGATCCACAACATGATTTCCCATCCAGAGTTCTGCGTATGCACATTTTTCGTCTAGTTTCTGGTCTGGGAGAGAGTTCAGCACTGCCAGTTGATAGACCAAGGAATCAGGGCCTTTTTTGCCCCAATGGTAATTTTTTACAGTCCCAAGTAGCTTCAGCATTATACTCCCGGATTATACCACGTCACTCTACAAACAGTTAAACTGGGTGATAATAAAGGTTAAAGTAAGAAACTTCGTGAAATGCTCAACAAAATTTAATTTCTACATAAAACTGCACAATATTTCAAATCCTTCAAAATATTTCTATCGACATTTGGTTGAAAAAAATTGAACATATTTTATTATTTATAAAGCATTTACTAATAAAAATAAACCCAATAAATTTAGTTAGATATTTTAATTTAGCAAATATTGATTATAGTACTGCAATTACTTATTTAAGACAACGAGCAAAAATATAGATTGTCTTGGGTTCGGATTGACACCTATCGGACAGTATACTAAATCTACACCATTGAAAGCTCTGATAAAAAGCTCACTCTGAATTTAAAAATTAAGAAATGAATGTAACGGATTTTTGAAGCACATCAGCAAATGATCAATCCAATAAATTTTGTGAGTTTTATCTAATTATCTTGCTAAAATCACTTAATTATCTTTCTACACCTCACTTAAGACGCCCTTACTGGACGCATATCCAACAGAGATGCATAAATCCATCATGGATTGCCATTAGAAGGAAATTGAGATAAATTGAATTAATTCTATAAAAGCATTTGTGATTGGTTTTCCACAATTCTCCAGCCACAATCACTGTATAAAATACTTCAAGCGCCACACTGAAAGCTCAGTTGATTCACAGAGTTGCTGACAAAGTGCGCAAAAGGCGAGGTGCAAAAGTTGTAATAAAATTCAAGTCAGCAGTGTCCGGAAACTATTTCAAGTACGCCAAAAATTTATTTGATATATCTTTGGAATGCCTTTTTGAAGAGAGTGAGAACTGAGAAAGATATGTCGTGTTTACATTTCACACCTGACCCTCGATCACGATTCATTCACCTGCGAAAACTTCTGAACGCGACATAAGACACAATCATCTTCCGGACGAAAAATTAGATTTGCGGATAGAGAGTCCGAGGGGCAGATAAATGAGATTTCTTGAGCGTGTATTTAAATATTTTTCGTCTTAATGTCTTTCATGTTTTTCTTTCAAATTGAGCAGAAAAGGAAAATATCCCAAAATAATTATTATTATATGATTAGTTATAAATTTAGTGTATTTATCTAAAATTTCTAAGAAATACACAAACGACCAATTTTTGATTATACGATTGTGTTTGTAATTTATAAAATGTTTGTAATCGTTTATTTTAAAAAGCGTGCGAGAAGAAGTCGTGTAAATGTCACACTATTTTTACACAAAACGAGAATTTTGTGTAAAATGTCAAATTTTACTCACTTTTCCCACATTTAAATAAACACTAAAAATATTACACTGAATTCGTTTTACTTTTTAATTTAATACTCCCTATTAAATTAAAAAATAATTAAATTAAATTAAATTATGAAGGAATGTACGAGTTATTTCGGGACAGAGGCAGTAACATTTTAAAGTAATTATCATACTCATAATATTGATGCAAAAATAGTGTAAAAAGCATAAATAAACATTAAGTAATCATAAGCTGGTCTATACTTCATCGTGAAAACAGAATACAAGGACAATTAATATCTCTGAGGTATTACAGTAGACTCTCTCTCAATCGGACATATGGGGCAAAATGTCATCCAAATTATCGAGAGATTTGGACAACAAAATCATTGTAAATTCCACAAAAAACGCTCAAATACAAAGAATCACGATAAAACAAGAGGAACTACAGCGAATTTTAACAAAATTGTTTTAAAATCAAACCTGAAAATTGTCAACAAAATTTTGCGCCCGATTGAAAGAGTCGATTGAGCGAGAGTCTACTGTATTATAAAATTATTGTGGGAATTATTAGCTGTGTATGATAAATATGGGTTAGAAGTACAGCGTGGATAATATCCCGGAGACTCTGGGTTTCCTACCTATGAGATAATGTAAGATGGTTAGTGATAGTCTACCGAAACGAGAGGGCTTTTATGCCCGGCGCAATACACTCAGTCCCGGCATTAAGTCATTCGGGATTATGCACCTGACGGAATTATGCACATACAATTATGCAAGTTTGCCTACCCTTGGGAGTCAATTTATGAAATCATTTTAGAAATACGCCTGAATGTATACTATTTTGCGACGCGGGAAATTTAAAAACACTATGCTTCTTTTTCAGAATAAGACTTTAATTTCTTTTATTACGGTAAATTTTTTAAATATTCTAACAATTTATTGAAGAACTCTGACCAAAAAGTACTGTTTGTTAATGCATTTCTATTAAACAGTTGAATCTTTTTGTTTTGACTACTTTTACTCCGCGCGAAATTCGTTCTACGCGGTTGATTTATTCAAAAGAAAGCCCCTGCGGGTATGCAATTTTTCTCGATGCTTAATGCCATTTCGCACGTTTTTTTTCGGTCCCGAAAATGTGTATAATGCCGGATCTAGTGTACCTGTGTAAAGAATAGAAGGGAGGTTAGAATGAGGCTCGAATGACAAAATTTCTTCCTTTCCCCAAAATACCTTTATTCTCCTATTCATTTTGAAAACTTAATTCACAGAGTTATTCCCACAGAACGCATTACTAAGAATAATGACTTTAAATTGAATTTACTTCTCGGATGGATATGAAAAAACTTGATTTTTTTGACTTGATGATTCGCGTGACTTCTTCTTCGACTTTTCGTGTGTGTTGATTCGATTGATGGTGAGGTTGACTTGACTACTTCTCTCCTTCACCGTGACGCTGACGTCTTCCTCACTCTCTACAAACTTCACAATTATTATAATTAAGAACTTTTTCCTAAGTGCTCGCAACATTTGATTGGCTCAATATTTGCTTAAGATTATTTTGTAGAACTCATTAGTAAATTCTAGCTTCCATTAGAAGCATGCGAAAAAATAGCGGTTTCAATGTAGCGAAATCTTCCCCTATTCAAAAGATTGCTTAAAATAGCGCAGAATCTATATAATTGATTTTTAGACAAAAACCACTTATCGGTTGTAACCGGTTCATAATCGATTGGAATTGTCTCAAACTTGTCAGAAATTCTAAGACCTTCCCAACTAATCCAAACTCAAAATCAAGGGATTCTAACTGTTCTGTCTTTGAATTGGAATTTTAGCAATAAAAAAGTAGAAGAGAAAACCGTTCTTTCAATGGTCTTACGTGGGTTAAATATGTCCAAAAACATCGGTAATTCTCGTGGGTGTTCGTCGTATATAACCTAGCGAGCACCGAATGTTAACCGATTTTAATTCAGCTGAAAATATATATACTTTCAGCTAAATTTTGCTTACCTTCACTGAGAAAAAAAGAGGCTGCGATTAACTTTTTTTCGTCATAACTTTAACAGTTTTTGCGTGTAAAAATATATCTACATTTTTTTATGTTAATTTTACACCTTTTAAGGGTAAATTGAACATGAAAGAAGGGTAACTTTAACCCATAATACACCTAAAAAGGGTATTATTTACACCGTTTTCGGATCAATACTGCAGGGTAAAATTAACATTTCCGGAATGTTATTTTGACTTTTTCGGATTTCTCTCAGTGTTAAAACGAGACTCTCAAGGTAGTGCCACTTTTATATATTTGGTTAGCACTGTTTGTTTAAAAACTGCTGACCGGTCAACATATTTTTGCTGATCGCCTTAGCAAAAAGATGCTGAAAACGATGCATTTCCAGCTAACTGAGCTCGCTGAGAATTAACATTTTTCAAAATAAATGGTGATCGTTATTTAACTGAAAATTGGAACAAATTGCCAAAAAAAATGTCTTCAAATTTATTAATTATTCACCTCTCTCTGCGTAAGTCGCAGAAAGCTCTCATATACGCCAAAATATCACCTTGATCATGGCAATGACTCGCCAGAGTTTTGAGTGTTGATCAGGCATGCCATCCAACTTCCGGATAATGTTGATGCACTGAGCAAAAATCCCCGTTACAAGAACGTGGGAGTGGGTGTTGACGATGTTGACATCACACTTGGAAGACACAGGCTTCCTCCTTCCAGAAGCTTGTTCTGTTTGGCATCCGGATCATCTCGTGGACACACGCAACTTCCGCAAACTGATTAAATTCGCAAAGTGAATATTTAATACTTTTTTTTTTGCACATTTGCGCTCTCTTTTAACGGCGTCGACCACAACGTTGTAGTCCTTGGGATGATTGAGACGATCACCGGAAAGTTTACTGTAAAATATTGTGCTCTCTCGGCTCTGCACACTTCCAAGACATAAAACAGTGTCTGCCGAGTCTAGTCGTGTGAGCTTTTGCCAAGGGGCAGTTGCTTGGTGAATTTATTAGCATAATTAGCGACATATTTTCTTGATTACGGGGATCTTTCTTATAAATAATGTTCAGTTTTTTTTGTGTTATGAGAAAATTTTATTCAATATGTGACTAAGAATGTTTATAAAATATGATCAATATCTTCACCAAAATTCCATAAATAAAATAAATTTATAAAACCTCTATACAAGGCACGAAGTTTTCAATGAGATTATAGCCCCTTGATTTCTTCAACACTTACCTGAATCTTTCAGAGCAGCAGTGGGGGTTGGGGTGGGGAAGCATAAAGCCACTATGCATGGGAGTTTATTCTCATGCTTTCGATTGATACAAAAGCGCTGAGAATCAACTTGTGCGAAAGACATAAATATTGATGCCAAATTGTGAATGAAGCAATGGAAGTCTCGCAGTTTTGATTGAGATTTCCACCTGTGAACATCACAAAATCCCAATTAGAAAAGCGTTCTTTTCCAAAAACACGTTAAAAAAAGTGACCCAAAACACGCAGAAGCTCTATTTTTTGCTTAGTGGTTTTCAGTGAGTGATTTGGGTGAAATATTCCTGTTAAACCTATTTCTTATTGGATTATCTTGTAGCTCCTCAAAGAAAAAGGACCGACACACGCAAGGGAAAATGAATGAAAAGAGATTCCTGTTTCTTCTTACGCTGGGTGTTTTTGTAGCCGTACTGAGTGAGCAAATATTTGCAACTCCAACGATTGGTAAGAAGTATGGTAATTGCAGTTTTATTTTTATTTGCATTATTTTTGTTTAAGGCTTTGTTTTTTGAAAGTTCAGTGATGTTAGATAAAATTTCTCTAAATTGATTTATTTTCCTAACTTCCTAATTTCTGTTTTTCTGTTTGACTCAAATTTCTCTTATTAAACTTGAATAAGAAAATTAATAACCAGGCGTCTCCACTTAAAACTTCATAAGAATTTCTGGTAAAAAATACTGATACCATGAATTTTAAGTTTATGAAAAAAGTCCTTTTTCCACTTGCGATTATACAATTTAAATTATAACAGGTTGTATTCAAAATTTAGTATTAAGCATTATTTACACGTCTTACAACCGTAATCACAGCTTATATTAAAACATTTAAACTGCGGTTCTATTTATCTCATTAATTAATTGATTGATTGATTTGATCCTTAAATAGTTTGTCGGATTGCGTTTTTTGAGTTTATTTAAAAATTTATGTAGACCATCTTTGACGACTCGTTAAAATTGTTATAGAATAAAATCTTTATTATTTTAAACCATTAGAAAAAATGGAACAGCAAGCAATTTCTTCAAAACATAAAATGCAAGTCAGCAATTATTCTAAATTTGGTTAGAAATCTCTTAAAATTAAGAATTTGATGCTCAAATTTATTTTATTAGTATTTTTAGATTTGATTTATTCATCTTTTAATATTATAACAGTACGTTTTCAACGGTGTCACTGTGATTGATTTTTATATTTCTGTAGTTTTCTAAGTTAATTATTATCGTTTTAGTTACTAGATGGTTAATATTTGTCTATGGCTCCTACTAACAAAAGTAGTTTAAAAATTTAATATTTGCGATATAATTTTACATATATTTTTTCAATGCTATTTAAAATATTTAGGAGTGAAATGGACACTATTGGAGTCGTGCTGTAGTTTACAACTTAATTACTTTGATTACTTGAAGTTTTATAAAGATTCATCATTTATACCGTTTTAAAAATTATGTGCTGACCGAAATTTACTAAGATAATTGGATGGGTATTTTAATTATAAAAAATATAGCGATAAAAGATTATCCTCTTCTGAAGCCTTACCGCTGTTAATAAAGTTATTGAATTATTGAAAATTAGTTTTAAAAAATATATTTTTTGAATAATTAAAAGAATAATCATTTATATTTAGAATTTTAAAAATTAAGTCAATGAATTTTTACATTTAATTCTATTTTGTGTGAATATTGAAGTTTCCTTAAATGTTAACTTTATGATTAGTATTTATTTATTATGAAAACTCTTATTTTACTTCATTAAGGACTACTTCCCTCATAGTTGGCAAATCAAAAAAAAATCGAAGAAGAAAAAAAACTATTAATGGAGAGGTGTATCATTTTCTTAAAGTAAAAAAAAATATTATTTTAATTCGTAATCAACAATAATTGAAGTAATATTTCAAGTGTTTTCTTTTTTTCATATTTTGATCAAATAATATATTTATCATGAAGATATAAAATTATTCATAACACCATCTGGGATATTTAGATCCTAACAGTACTTGTTTTAGATATCCATAAAATATTAGTTTGAAGTTAAAATTACAATTTAAAATGCGTTTTACAAAAAAGAAAATATAAAAATTAATTTTGCTTACATTAATATTTACAATAAAGTTTTAAATAAATTTTAAATAATGACATGCAAAATTACTGTAAATTTGCCAAATATTCCAAAATGATGGAGCTTTCACCAGGCGTCTCCACGGTAAACTATTTCCGTATTGTCTAAATTTAGACCCGAAACAGCATTGAATTGCTAGTGATTTCATAAAAAGAATCATTGAGCGTCATTAGAGTGAGAGTGAAGAAATCCCTGATTCTTACCTTCCTCGTAAAATTATGCACGCCTCAAAAATATCCAATAAATCGCGTGATCTAACATGACTGAAGAGCCCGCGTGAGGAAGTGAAAAAAAGAGCATAAATTCATCTTTATATATATATATATATATATATATATATATATATATATATATATATATATATATATATATATTTCTCGAATTTCAGATGTGATGGGAAGCTATGACTTCATTGGCGTTTGCATAAGAAATTGTGCTCAATGCAAGAAGATGTTCGGTTCGTACTTCGAGGGGCAAATGTGTGCGGATGCGTGTGTAAAGTTCAAGGGGAAGATAATACCGGACTGCGAGGACATTGGTTCAATTGCGCCCTTCCTCACCAAATTGGACTGAAATCCAGGAAGAATTAGGAACAACGGACTGCTTCATACTGTGCCATCTCGCATGTCGCAACATTCCCTAAGATATTATTTATTCAGGTCACGATCATCTCAATGATGGATTAGTCATGGGTCTCGTTTTTTTTGTCACTCTCACGATATGCATAAGAAATTTTTATGAAAGTGTCCACTCAGAGACACGAAAAGTTCCTATTTTATACCGACAAATCAACATTGCGTTGGTATTTATATATATTTTTTATTAGAGTTTTTTTCTGTGAGATTGTATGATCAGCATGATTGTCAAATTTTATATAATAAATAACGAATTGTGTGCAATGCTAAAAGATCTCTCTCTCTCTTTTGAACGATAAATCATTAAAAGAGGATTTTCTCTGACGTTTTTTTTTGTGCAGCATAAAAGCAAAATAAATAAAAATCCTCTGAGTTGGAAAATTACAGCAATTTATTTATGAGGAGGATCAATCTCTTACAAATGAGTGAAATTTGATGATTGGTATTTAGGAAATTTTTGCCTAATTTGTCGCTGATGGATGCGATCTCGGAATTCTGAGATGATATCGCGACTTCTCATCTCATCCACCCACTTCTTTGCATCCTCCTCAGGAGTTGATTTCCCACTACTGTCGTGATCACTGTTGATCAGTCGACTGTTTCTGTGAAATTGCTCATCAAACTCCTCCAGGAAGCTTTTATCTGCATTCTTGAAGAAATCCCCAATGGATTCCTTGGAATTCTCGTCGATTTTACTACCACTGTTTTTCTCCTTATCATCATGATCATCGTGTTCTTCAGTATCCTTAGCGCTTTCTACATCAAAATCACTGCTACCCTCCCTGAAAATCTCTACTTGATCACGAATACTCTTATCTTTCTTCGGAGGACGCTTCATATTCCTGAAGAAGAAGTCATCATTGGCTAGATCTGCAACCTCCAGAGCCTCCCTGGGTGGTTCAGTTGATGTTGGAACTTTCTTCCTCCTTCCAGTCTTGTTTCTCGTTCTATTGACTGGAGTCGCTGGTCCGTAGACAGTATACAAGCGATACTCATCTCCCACGGAATCAGTGCTCCTCTTTCGCCTCTTGAAACCCAGGTAATTGTTGGCAAAGAATGGCTAAACAAAAAAGTTATCCATAATATCTTACAAGTATTCAGTAGAATTTACTCGATTTACATTTTATTATTTACAAAATCTCTCGCATAACATTTGGACAAATAATACATTTATACAGATGCTTTCTCGATCAGGAAAAGTAGGAAAAAATGGACATATAAACATTTTCTACAAAAGAATTGTCATGCTAGAAATTTATACAAGTAACTAAACAAATTGTTTGTACAAATTAAAAAAAAAGGAAAGAAAAATTCTAATAGGAGAAAAATACTTTACACCACCCATAATTGATCATTCCATATTAAAAGCTACACAATTTTCAATATAGATCTATTAAAAAAAAAGAATGGCAAAATGAAGAGATTAGGGGAAATAAATAATTACAAAAAATGCATAACTGTCGAATGAGTGAGACTAAAATTAATGAAAACAGGGATAAAAATGCACGACCGAGGAAAATTTGGAATTTTGCAATGTTTTCCCAGAAGGACACATCAAATTTTGCAGGGGAGTATTTCACAGGGGAATCTCATGCTTTGTATTTGGTGCTTTCCAATGACCAACCACATCCTTCTCTACCAATTCCTCCAGAAGAATGGGGGAGCTTTGTACAGAATTTTTGGTGCACCGGGCTATTCTCTGTCTTTTTTGTGCTGGGTTGGACTGTGCTTTGATTACTTCTTGAAGCTTACCACGGTATCGTGAAGCTCATTGAAATATTGCTGCAAAATTAAAAAGAAAGTTGTGTTACTTACTATAAAATCATAAACTGAGCAATTCTTTGGATCTTTTGGGTAATACTTTTCGAAAATAGTCGGTAGAGAGACTAAATTTTTTGAAAATAGTACGGCGTTTTAGACATTAGGTTTGGTCAGTAAAAAACTGACAATCAACAAGTTGCCAAAAGACACAAGAGATCTGCATTTTTTGTAAAATTATTATTGTTCTTTGTCTTAAGTTTGCAATTTCTTAATTCGAAATTAATCGAACCATTTTCATAAAGTCGAAATTGGTTTGCATAAAATTCTAAATAATCTTTATTTTTATCAAAAATTAGTTTAAAATCCCAAATTTATAATTTGATGCCGAGTGAACATCATATAAATTGTAGGCAAGTAATATTCAAACGATTGGGCTGAGATTTAAAAGAATCTCTACCAACTTATTAAGGGAAATCAGTTCTTATGTCATAAAATAAATTATTTAAAATCAAAAACTTTTGCGAGACGATCCAAAATGTTGTTCTTAGTATAAGTTATGTCACATCCATAGTTTCAACAACTTAATTTTTTAAATTTTTCTACCATTGACAAACAATTTATTATTTTCAAATACCTAAATTTCTCTAAATACTTTGAATTCTCTTCAAAAAAATTTCCCGTATCGAATACTGATCATTTTATCATAATTGGCAAATAAGTTTTTACTGATCCAAATTTCTTTTCTTGTGCAAAATTAAAACCGAAGGCAAAATATCTTTCCGTTCTTTAAAATCTTCAATCAAACTGTCAACAACCAATCCAGCAAATGTTTTTTTTTAATTTAAAAATAAACAATCCGGTAAAATTTTAGGCTAAAAAAAACTATGAAGATTTAAAGATCGAGCATACTCTCTGAAGATTTTGTGAAATTTTATATAGAAGAAAGAGCATCCATCATTTTAAGTAACGTAAGCAAAGAAAAGGGGAAAAAGTACTGAAACAATCAATCAATTGGCGCAATAATTCTTTAGGGGAAAAGCATCTGTCTTACATATTGATGAGGTGAATAGTCTGGTGAATGTCCATAATCTGCCCACTTAGTCAGATCGATTGATGGAATAATTCCACTCTTACATGGCACACGGGGATTTCTGCAAAAAGGAAAGTCATCTAATTCTGGCACCAAAGAAGAGCAAAAAATAATTTCAATATGCAACTTACATCTCATGATCAGGCAGGACCATCGGGTAAATTTGGATGGTGTCAATGAGATCAGTATTGTCACAGATCAGTCGTGACAGTTTGATCTTCCTGATTTCCTGCAGTTGTTCGGGTGTGAAGGATGAAGGCTGATTTGGCAATTCGTACCAGAAGCGATCGCCTCTTCGTGAGTAGCTCATCTGTGTGGCGATGACGCAAGCGAAAGTGGGACCCAGCATCGAGCCAGGCAGTGATCTCTCGGAAACTCCACCAGACCATAAATCAATGTCAGCAGGATGCCTAATTGACGACAAAAAAGCAACCACACACAGCAATGTGTCAGGTGTGAATTTTCGATGGGGATAAATTTGCCAAGAACAATGCAGCAAAATGTCTCACACGGGTCATACATCATCGATCACACTGTGATCCTCTGTGTTACACAATGGATCAGCGAGATAAATGAATGGAGTTGACATGATCTCTGATTGCTTAATGATACCGATCTTATGATTCCCACAATTTTGTCAAAGATCACGCTAAAGATCATCATGTTCTTGGAAATCATCATGATTTTGGCAATGTAAACCGCATTGCCTGATTTACTATTTCATTTGACTGGAAAATTAATTTAATTGATCAATCGTAATCAACATTTCAAAGAGAAATCCAATTTTGGATGAGCAATACTTCATTTTGAAAGAGATTTCAACGGTGAATAAAAAAAGAAACCTCTAAAAAAAATGTAACATTTCCTTCTTCTTTGAATTAGCAGAAGTACTCTAAATACTAAATATATGCTGTGAAAACTAGTTGAGATAAAAGTTTGTTTTTTTTTTGCAAAAAAGCTCATCAACATCGCCATTTAATTAAGCTTAATGAGAAGATTGGCGCGCAAAAATGATTGATTTTCTCTATGGCCTATTACGAACTACATATGATAATGAAATAAATGTTATTAATAATATTGATATTGGGTGATAAATTTCCATAAACTCATTAAATAGAAATTTAGATTATCTTTTTTAGTATCTTTGGTCATTAAATAAAAACATGAAAAAAGAGAAAAAAAAAAACTTACTGGAAAATACTCTCGTATCGTCGAATTGTGTCATTGGGCATCGAACCGAACATTTCCTCCCACGTGTGTGATGTTGGCAATCCGCAGAACTTCCTGAACTCCATATATCCGGGCAAACCGAATTCTCTTCCTCGTTGCATATTGAAGGACACCAAGTCCATGCCAAAGCGATTACCCTCCTTCTTGAAGAGATGGTTTGTTACCTCTTGTGTGATGGAATCATCCATGGCTTGAGCCACTTGATTCATCAGTCCCATGAAATACTCATCAAACACTCCAGCTCTGTACAAATCATAAGGACGTCTGATAAGATCGGACAGCCTCTTCGATGCTATAAATTTGTGAGCCTTAGACCACCGTTCAACGGCTGTTGGTAGGAGGGAATGACCGAAACGGAAGGCAGCTGCAGCGAAGGCATCGATGATGGCTGGATTGATGTGTCCATCATATCCATCCCAATAACCTTCCTTCTGTAGAACCAGTCCAAATTTCTCCATCACTTCCTTGCCCAGGAGTATAGGCAGGAATTCATTGTATGTAATGTGTTGAATAATAGCTATGTTGATGCGTCTGGCTTCCTACGAACAGAAAGTAGTTTTATTGTGATAATAAAATAATGGTAGCTTAACTGAGGGTAAATTTCTTAGTGCATAAATTAGACAAATAGCTGCTTCTATCCATATTTTCCTATTTCAAATATACTTTTATGACTAATGGCCACTACACTCTAGAGAAATTTATGTCCATATTGAATAGTTTATCTTGCACAAGCTTAGGGAATTTGCTTCAATATGGACATAAATTTCTCTAGTGTGTAGAGGCCATACGAATGCTCTTCCATACAGAATATGAAAAAGCTAGAAAAAATGCAAAAAAAAGATATAAGAAAGATAAAATGTAAGAAAAAGGGTTGTCAAGTGATAAGCAATATTCTCTTAACGAAATTTGAACAGCATCCGTTTGTCCCCTTAACCCATTCCTTACCATGGTATTATACATCATACGCAAATTGACTGATTTTAGATGATTTATTTCTGCGCAATTGATATTCGAATTTCTGTCGGGAATGGATCTTTAGTTACTTTAATCCTTCAATTACTTAGAAAAAATAGCCCGATAGAGATGGAAAGGGACAGATAATCCTAACCGGCTTATGTAGGTGAGATTCTTAACGTGAGCTAACTCGGAGTGCATGCAAATTCGATTTAGAGCTGAAATTGTGAGTCGCCATTCAGTTATCTTGAATAAAATTAGTGAAATTATACAAATTTTGTATTTAAACCAAAATATCAAGGATTGGGATGAACTGGCACAAAAGTGATATATGGGTGAAATGTAGACCAGAATGTACTCTATAATTTTCCTATAGAACATGATCTCATCGATTACTCAGAAGCCAAGATAAGCGAGGTTTTTTGTTTCTTAACTTGTTTTTTTCATCCAGAGTGCCCCAAGTAGTCATTTGTTGAACTTCAACTATATCAAAGAATTGTTGTATTTTGTGGGACTTTCCATTTAAAACCATATTTTAAGTGTCTCGGTGGAGTAGAGGCAGTCAAATTGGCATCTGAGTGATTTCAATGCGTTATTATGGGAAAAATCAATTTTTTCACACTTAAACGGCAAAATCGGAGTGATAGCGTAGTCTGAGCGGAAAATGATGTATGGACAAAATGTAGAGACAAATGTCCTCTACAATTATATCGAAGTAATCATCAAAATCGGTTCAGCGACAGTCGAGATAATTGAGGTTATGTGATATTGAAATTGGTTTTTCGACCGTGGCGCCCCTGGTGTTGGTCCCACGAAGTTCAAATGTTCTAGAAAGTTGTAGTATTTGGTGAGATCTTTCGTTTAAGCCCTCATTCATCAAAATCGGTCACATAGAACCGGAGATATGATTTTTTGAATTTTGTGAACTTTGTGACCCCTCATACCTCCGGTTCTGTTTTAACCACAGCGCGCATTTGCACCATTTTGGAAACGTCCTAGACTGGACTACAACATACTAAAATTTCATTAACTTGCACAATGCCGTTTTTGAGAAAAGTGACTTTGAATTTCGATGAATTTTGACGCTATCACAGCGCCACCTGTGGTGACTTTTTGAACTTCCATCTGAAAGTGCTCATCGAGACGAAACCAAAAAGGTAAAATTTAGGTCGCTATGTTAATTAGAACCGGAGATAGAGGCCGGTCAATGTTCGAACTTTGACCCCTTATAGCTCGGGTCAGGGGTTATGGATCGACTTAAGGTTTTTTTTGTTTGATAGGTATAATCAACGGCTACAACATACTAAAATTTCAGCCCGATGCACAATGGAATTTTTGAGTTATTTAACTTATAAGATTTAAAAATTTTCTTTTTAATAATAGCGCCCCTAGCGGTGGTTTTATGAACTTGCGATGTTAGAAGGGGAAGTGGCATTTCACGAGAGCTTTCCAAAAAGCTCTCACTTTTTAAATTCTGACAATTAGAACCGGAGTTATGGCCATTTTAAGAAATTTTTTTTGGACCCTTATAGCTCGGGTCAGGGGGGTCGGGGGACCTTAAGTTTGGTATTGATGAAAAGCTCTAAGGCCCAGCTATAACATACTAAAATTTGAGCCCGCTCGATGCCATAGGGGCGGAGCTATTGAGAAAACAAAAGAAGGGGGGTCTTCAAAATGGCGGAAGGAGGGGTGGGGGGTGGGGGGTCAATGCACCAAGTTGCAATTTTCACCCGATATATAACCTTTGCCGAAAACCGCAAGTCGATATCTTTTTTAGTTTAGGAGCTATTAAGCTCCAAAGAGCGGCCGGCCGGCCGGCCGGGAACGTAAAATAGCCATATATATATTCGTGATCAGGAAGAGGCGAAACACATTTTGGTCAAATTTGAGGTCGATCGGACGACATGAAATTTTGTTAGGATTATAGTAGGTGAGATTGTTAAGAATCTCACCTAATACATTATGTTGTTCTTTTCTCGCTTCTCGGAAAGTCATGCAAAATTTTTGTTCAAAATGGCGGACGGAAAATTCGACATCCTATCGAATTTGTTAAAATTGGCCTCTTTCCTCTTTCCTGATTTAAATTCTAGTTGTAAATTTGTTTTCTTGGATAGTTACTCTATTTAAATCAATAGTTTGTAATAAATTAATGTACAGAATTTAAATTCAGTGACCGTTAAGACGCGTGTTTGAGGGCGGATCCCCGGGCCCCCATAATGGATTAATTTTTTTTCTTTTCAAAAAATTTATCTATTAATCTGTAGGAAACTAATCCCAAAATATGAATTTTCTATCTCAAGTATTTCTGGTACATTGACTGAATGGGTTAACAACACTTTTTTTTAGAGTAATAATTCTTAAAAACTCTTTAGAAATTAATTTAAACTTATTGAGAAATTAATGTTAGTAATTATTATTTTACCTGGAATAGTGTTTCATCGTCCCAATGTGGATTAATTTGAGCTAGTTCAGTTGCAAGTTTGTTGTGCTGTCTGGCCATGAGTGTGTGCATACAGGTCAACACAAGTTGTTCATTGACACGAATCTCACCAGCTTCAAAGCAGAACATACTCTTGTTGGGTCTTGTGCATCCCTCATCCGGGATGTCAAGCTTAAGTGGAAGCATATCCTTCAATCCATATTCCGCAAAGACGGGATTCATTCGCAGAAGTCCTCCAAACC
This sequence comes from Phlebotomus papatasi, assembly GCF_024763615.1. Taxonomy (NCBI): domain Eukaryota; kingdom Metazoa; phylum Arthropoda; class Insecta; order Diptera; family Psychodidae; genus Phlebotomus; species Phlebotomus papatasi. The sequence goes on along the minus strand of NC_077222.1, from coordinate 45,988,810 downwards.
CAGCCCTCAACTTCCTAGCGAATTTCTCTGTGACTCCATAAATTGTATTTCCATCAATGACTCCTGTGAGGGTGTTAAACTGCTGACGAGATCCAAGGCGACATCCTGGCCTGGGTGATGGGAAGCCCCTAACAAAGTCAATGCATTTGACGTTGAACAACCTGTAGAAGTAGTCGTCATCAGGAATGCGGATCTCATTGCAGTAGGGATGCTTGAGATGTGGTGGTCGCTTGCAGCACTCCTCAGGATCATTGCGATTGATCGGATCTGCAAATGCAAATTTCGTTAATTTCGCAATCTCAACCGCAGAATTTCACTATTGGCACGAAATGCTCGCCATTTTAAAAGTAAAATTTCAAATGCAAGAATGCTAACGCAATGAATGATTAACCCTCGTGCGATTTGCATCATTGCGCGACACTGATGATAAAATACCCCGAAGTCTTATAGTGTTGCGAGAGCATTCAAAGGAAAATTGCTCTCTAATTTCTTTGTGGCAAAAAAAATTACCGACAGCCTATAAGAGTCTCGTGGTGGTTTTATGGAAAAATTAATAGAGACATTTTGGAATTGAGAGGTATGAAAACCTGAAAGGATAATTAGTGTCAGATGCAGGAACAATATTTTCAGCAAGATAATTTTTCTCTTGGTGGTTTCATCAGGTTCGGAAATTGCAGCAATTTTCTCACTAATATTTAATATTAATTATGTGAATTAAATCAAGTGGATCATTTAAGATTTTGCGAAATAATTATATAGATAGATATATTTGGAATGTGGTTTCTGCGCTGCACAATCTTCTCTAAAATAACCATTCAATACATTAAATAAGTCATACACCCTCAACTTCCGGGGAAAATTGCACCTTCTCTCTTTCATGGGCAACGTCGTAAATAATCCCATATTGAATTGGCTTCAAGATCTGTTGAGGAAGTTACTTAACTCACCCAGTGGTGTGGCCGTGAGTGTGAAATCATGATCCATGAATTGTCCCCAAGCGATCACCATAACAGTTCCAGCATGATCATGGAATCCATCATCTGGATGCATTGTTCTGGATACAACACGTGAATAGGGCAATTCGTGTCCTGTAACACTGATCCTTGGTGCATTAATTCCATCTGAATATAGTGGTCCCACGAGCCTTTGGAATGGTGTATTTGCAGCTCCCCATGTTGGATTATCGAGATTATTGCAGAGTCCATCGAATCTGCGATATTTCCCAGGTCTGCAATCTACTCCAGATAGAAAGGGTGGACAAACTTCCCGGATTAGAGTCTTTGAAGTATCAATATGAGGCAATCCCTTTTCGATATCCTCATAAGACAATCCATAGCTGAAGGAAAAAAAATACAAAAAAAGTAAAAATAGAGAATTCAGCTTGCGGGGGCACTTTGTGGCAATTTCTCGAATTGGAATTCCAACGCTATGTTGCATCAGCATCAGACAAAACATGCAAAATAGCAAACAGCTCAATTAAGTGCCGAAGGAGTAAGTAAATGGAGCTGTGAGGTGGCGGATAAAAAAGGGGGCAAATTGCCGATTCAGACACTTGATATGGGCTCTTAAGACCCTCACACTCTTCACGATCGCACTCGCAAATTGGCAATACATGAAATGATATTTTCTTGTCGACTTTTAATAGAGAAAATTGATCGCCTTAGAAAATATCTCTCGCCCTGTCGTCGTTGTAATATGCAATAAATTACCTCATCTCAATGCTCATTTTTGTGCTAACCATCCTTTTTTCCACTCCACACTCTCACCAATCCCGTGGTCATCACTTTGAACATTATAAACATAACATCTCCCCATCAATTTGCTCACCTGCTTCAAATCATTTCTTCTATTTTCTCCTCCATTTCTTAAGGCGTACAAGTCATCTAATTGCCGCTGACACCAAAGTCCACGTGATGCGTAGGACAATTACAGTATTAAATTGAAAATAAGCGTTGAAGAAATAGAAAAAAAGTGATGAACAGGTTGAGGGGGAAATTTCTTCTATATAATACTCTCACTTTTTTGCTGCTTCACATTAATGGATTTAAGAGCAACAATGTATCAAATGGGCGTTTTGTTGCGAGGAAAATTGCCATATTTTGCGTAAGTGAAGATTGAGAGCATGATGGCAATTGTTGTTAAAATTTACACAAAAAGAAAAGAATATAATAGATCAAGAGATTAGATGTCTCCAAAAACATCATTAGAGATGATGCGGATGATGCAATGTTTAAGTCGCATCAAAAATGGATTTGTTCGTTTTATGGTTCGTATTTCAATTTTCACCTTTGCAATACGTGTTTTTTTAGGAAATTCCCCAAAATAATTATACAAAAAATATTTTTAACTTAATTTATTTAAGAAGATGGGATATCAAGCTGATCATTGTAATGTAAATTTTAAATGTAATTTCATATATTTTTGTAAAATTCCCAGCAATATTAATATGACCCAATGGTCTTAGAATTCTAAGGACCCTCTATCTAATTGATCATAGACGTGAATAAGTGAATATTGTAGGAATGTCCGATTTCGAAAATACCTCTTAAAAAACCTTCTCGAATAAGGCTAGTGGAATACAAAATTTTATGATGTAGGGTAAGTGTGCCAAATTTCGGCATAGTTGCATGCAAGCGCCGAAGTCTCAAGTTTGAAATGTAATATTAGGTGAGATTCTTAACAATCTCACCTACTATAATCCTAACAAAATCTCATGTCCTCCGATCGGCCCCAAACTTTGCCAGAATGTGTTTTGACACTTCCTGATCACGAATATATGGATGGCTAAAAACCGTTCCCGTCCGTCCGTCCGTCCGTCCGTCCGGCCGCTCTTTGGAGCTTAATAGCTCCTAAACTAAAAAAGATATCGACTTGCGGTTTTCTGCAAAGGTTATATATCGTATGAAAATTGCAACGTGGTGCATTGACCCCCCACCCCCCACCCCTCTTTCCACCATTTTGAAGACCCCCCTTTTTTTGTTTTCTCAATAGCTCCGCCCCTATGGCATCGAGCGGGCTCAAATTTTAGTATGTTATAGCTGGGCCTTAGAGCTTTCCATCAATACCAAACTTAATGTTCCCCGACCCCCCTGACCCGAGCTATAAGGGTCCAAAAAAAATTCTTAAAATGGCCATAACTCCTGTTCTAATTGTCAGAATTTAAAAAATGAGGGCTTTTTGGAAAGCTCTCATGAAATGCCACTTCCCCTTCTAACATCGAAAGTTCATAAAACCACCGCTAGGGGCGCTATTATTAAAAAGAAAATTTTTAAATCTTAAAAGTTAAATAACTCAAAAATTCCTTATGCAATCGGGCTGAAATTTTAGTATGTTGTAGCTGTTGATTATACCTATCAAACAAAAAAAACCTTAAGTCGATCCATAACCCCTGACCTGAGCTATAAGGGGTCAAAGTTCGAACATTGACCGGCCTCTATCTCCGGTTCTAATTAACATAGCGGCCTAAATTTTACCTTTTTGGTTTCGTCTCGATGAGCACTTTCAGATGGAAGTTCAAAAAGTCACCACAGGTGGCGCTGTGATAGCGTCAAAATTCATCGAAATTCAAAGTCATTTTTCTCAAAAACGGCATTGTGCAAGTTAATGAAATTTTAGTATGTTGTAGTCCAGTCTGAGACGTTTCCAAAATGGTGCAAATGTGCACTGTGGTTAAAACAGAACCGGAGATATGAGGGGTCAAATTTCACAAAATTCAAAAAATCATATCTCCGGTTCTATGTGACCGATTTTGATGAATGAGGGCTTAAACGAAAGATCTCACCAAATGCTACAACTTTCTAGAATATTTGAACTTCGTGGGACCAACACCAGGGGCACCACAGTCGAAAAACCAATTTCAATATCACATAACCTCAATTATCTCGACTGTCGCTGAACCGATTTTGATGATTACTTCAACATAATTGTAGAGGAGATTTGTCTCTACATTTTGTCCATACATCATTTTCCACTCAGACTACGCTATCACTCCGATTTTGCCGTTTAAGTGTGAAAAAATTGATTTTTCCCATAATAACGCTTTGAAATCACTCAGATGCCAATTTGACTGCCTCTACTCCACCAAGACACTTAAAATAGGGTTTTGAATGGAAAGTCCCACAAAAGACAACAATTCTTTGATATAGTTGAAGTTCAACAAATGACTACTTGGGGAACTCTGGATGAAAAAACAAGTTAAGAAACAAAAAACCTCGCTTATCTTGACTTCTGAGTAATCGATGAGATCATGTTCTATAGGAAAATTATAGAGAACATTCTGGTCTACATTTCACCCATATATCACTTTTGTGCTAGTTCATCCAAATCCTTGATATTTTGGTTTAAATACAAAATTTGTATAATTTCACGAATTTGATTCAAGATAATTGAATGGCGTCTCCCAACTTCAGCTCTAAATCGAATTTGCATGCACTCTGAGTTAGCTCACGTTAAGAATCTCACCTACATAAGCCGGTTAGGATTATCTGTCCCTTTTTAATAGAAATTGATTTTTTTCATTCCCTCTACTTAAGGAGTGTTGCTTAGGACCTTGTAGACAGTTTATCGTCTTTATTTACTCTAAAATCATTCTTAATACATTTTAAAATGAATAAAAATGTAGACATAGCTTTGGTGCCCTATTTCGGCCACCTTCATTCTCATAGTTCCTTGCCTTTCGTAAATTTTTCCAATATCTTTTTCGCGTCATCTCGCTTGTCGAAGCTACATTTTTTGCTATTCTTTTGCATTGTATTATCTTTAGAGTAAGTAAAAACTAAAAATTCATGGAAATTCAAGGAACAAAAAAGGTGGCCGTAATTGCAAGCTGGGCGGAATTTGGCACACTTACTCTATGCACGTACTTCTACGTTGACTATCGTTTTGTGTTAAGACTTAGGACTTATGATAATATTCTTTTTACCCAAAATGTCTTCGACATTTATTTTAATAAAAAAAAAGATGTATTTAAAAAATCAGATTCTCAAGGTCAGCCTTAGACGGAAGAACACAATGTGCAACCTGCACGTAAAAGGCACGGAATACGAGCATATTCATTCTGAAGTCAGCGTACCCCTCCTCACGTGAAAATCTAAAGCGTGTTCACGATAAGATTGTTCCCCAGAATAATGCTTTTAAAAATGAAGTTTACATAATATTAAAAACAAGTGAGATCTGTACAAGATCATAACCGCGGTTCTTGGTTCTTTAATTCCGTTTTTTCTTCAAATCCTCGATGCTGTTGACGCGTTTAGCCTTCTTCTTCAGATCATATTTGATAATACCCCAATATGTTTCAACTACACGGAGATTTGGAATGTTTGGCGGATTCATCTCCTTGGGTACATAATGAACGTCGGTCTCCTCGTACCATTCTTTGATTGCTTTTGAGAAATGGCACGATGTCAAATCTGGGCAGAAGATGGGGGTATGTTATAGCATCTGTATAGAGGCAACAGGCGTTTTTGGAGGCACTCCGTGATATAATTGACGAACTCATGTTGCCATGCATGAAAAACGCCTTGATCTGACGTCCACATTAGCAGATCGCCATCCAAACCATGTATTTCTTTGGAAACTTTTCATAATTTTTGAACCTGTACTTTTTCTTATATCTTGTGCGAGACTTTGCGGTGTTATATTGCTGTTCTGGTAATTGTTTGAAGTCTCCTTTTACGTATGTTTTATCATCTATCAAGATGCATCCACTAAAGCCAAACATCATCTTATCGTGCAGCCTTCGAGCTTGTGTTTTAGCTCACTGACTTTGTGCATTCATGCGATGAGGGGCTGCTTGGGCCTTAAAAATATTCAGTCCATTCCTCTGTTTGATTTTGTGCACAAGACTGGGAGAACATTTAAGTTATTTTAACCATATCCCTCTCAGATGTCGAAGGATTGTTCTTGTGGCTCATGATCACCTTTTTCTTCAAATTTCGATCTCCAATACCCCGATTTTTTCCACATCCAGATTTCTGGGCAGTGGTTTTACTGACTAAGAATTGAAGAATCACCCTCCGGACGGTCTGGCGTGAGATATTTGTGAGTTTTCCAAGGTCCGCGTAATTGATTCCAGGATTTTTTAGATACGTATACACGATTAGTTCCTTTCTCTTTTCCATTATTATTTCGGATCTCAGTGAAAAGTAAACAGAATTTTATGAGAGTTTTACCAAAAGAAAGGTAAAAATACTGTTACAATGTTTACATACAACGAAAATGCGGAGTTAGTGACATCTGTCATAAAAATATCAAATCATTTGGAACAATCTTATCGTGGACACGCTTTACTACCATCTCCACTTGCTAGATAGACCAGACCATACAGTTGGGTTAAAACATAAACAATTTCGTGTTAGTGTACTTTTTATAATAACCTATAACTTGTGGTTTTAGTTTAATTAAATTTGGTTTTTAGTGATTTTATTTAGTGTTTTTAATTGAGTTTTGAGTGATTTTGTGGGTTTTAGTGAGTGATTTTGTGTGTGCTTGGTGAGTGACTAGCGAGTGGAGTGAGTGCTACCATCACCCCGTGGTAGATTGACAATTGTGTGGTAAGGACATTAAAGTGCGAAGGAGAAAAGGACGAGGAGGACCTCAGAATTGGATAAGTGTCCAAAAATTAAGAGAAAATAAATTTTGAATGAGAAGAAAATTGTTAGCGTCCTTTATTGGATTGAGACTCCAGCGAGCTCAGTTAGCTAAAAAGGGTAACATTTTCAGCAAAAATATGCTGAAAATGTTGCCTTTTTTAGCTAACTGTGTACGCTGGGACGTTTCAAATTTGAACTTTTGGACACTTAACAGTTTCGCAGTCTCAATGAATTGCAATTCTATTTTCGTGCAGTATTGTGGAGTATTATATTCCCTGAAAAATGAACACTCAATTTTGAGCTTAACTAGTTTTATTTAATTTTGAAAATGTTGTAACATTTTAATTATTTAAAACAAAAAAGTTTAACGTAAAAGTGGAAGGTAATGTAGTACTCAATGTTACTGATCAATAGCAAAAAAATCAAATATTTTGAGGATAGTTTTTTTAAGAAAAATTAATTTGTAAAAAATCATTTCCCCTATATGGTCGTAGGAAAATTAATTGATCCATACAGTAAAACTCCCGAGAAGGAGCTCAAAATTTTCGCAAATTTTTCTGGTGAATATATAATTATTGTCGAGTTAAATTTGTCAATAAATCACCACAAAAGCATCTTGAAGTTAAAACTTTTTCAAGAAAAGGGTTTCAAAAAATCATTAACCTTTAATTAATTAATTGCCCAACGCGGGCGAAAATTAGGTCTTTGACCTTGAGTAATTCAAGATGGCGATTTTTCCGGTGAAAGGTGTCGAAGGCCGGAATAGTCAGCAGGACTAACTACAAAACATATCCGAAAATAATTAAAATCGCTTGAGCCAATTTTGAGATAAGTCAAAAAATCATGTTTTTGGAAGGGATGAAAGGGGTGATTCGGTAAGTTAGTTCGCGAGAGAATGTTGAATTGCGGGGGGTCACCGAAGACCGGAAGTCAATATCTCTTACCGTTTAACAGCCAGGATGGTCCGAATTTGAAAAAAATTGGATTGTCAAAACTGCTCTCTCTCTCTTGTTAGAGTTCGAGCGCTTAAAAGCGGATTGTTCGAAGCTTGAGTCGTCCGAAGGTAGCGCGTTTTCCACTACCGTAAAAGAACCACTGCGGATTTTGAGGAAAATGCCGTTTTTGAGTCGAGAAAAAAATCTAAATATGTAGTTATTGGATAAAAATTAAATAAACAAATATAAATAGAATTGAGTAGTAATATAGTAAATTTCAGTCATTTTGCAAAAAAACTTAAAATGTTAATTAAATTCATCCAATAAATCATATAATTTCCTAATTTTACGGGAGCATATAGCTACATTGTGAAATGAACCCTAAATTAATTACCTTGCCATTCATTGTTAAAGTCACATTCTGCATTGTTAAAGTCTAAAAGTATTATGTATTTCAAATCGTAAAAATATTGCTAAATGTTTTTTTTTAGAATTATGACTTTCAAAGCTATTATATTAATTACTGAGTGCTCAATTTAACATAAAATTTACGTGTATCTCAATAAAACTTTTATTAAAAATGTATTTTTTTTTTAATTTTGTAGAGTAGTCACGTTGCAAATTTATAGTTTCCCACATTTTCTTACATATTAATTGGGTCAAATGACAGTAAAACTGCAGCATGGTGCGAAATTCTCATCGTAAACACTAAATTTTCATATAAACTTCTTATGCAAAAACTCATTTCTCTTGTGATGAAAAGTTAATCATCAGTCTCAGACCTATGCTTTACACATTTTACGCGGGAAGAAAATAATATGAAAGTATTCTGTTTATGTGCAGTATATACTTATTAAAATGATCTGTTCATCTCATCTGAGCTCCACAATACCCATCATTATCATATTCAGTGCACTTGTGAATGATCTTGACACCATTTTAGTGTGAAAATCAAATTATTGTCGTACAGTCTTCCGTCAAAACAATAGAAACCGAAATTATGATAATAGCAATGTATATTGCGGAAATGCATGGTGCAAGAGGGAAAGTAATTTTAGGTGCAACAAATGGCACCAATGACCTTTTCTTATACTCTTGTTGCACATTTCCGTAAGATGAAACAATTTTTCCATGGGAATTTCTTGCTTTTTTTTACCTCATCTCGTAGCGAAAACTTTCCAAACACGAAAATTCAAGTGCTTTTCAAAGATCCATTGAATAATTTTCTTTGAACTATTTTAACGATATATCATTGAGTTTTAAGAGATCAACTGAGGAAGATTCCAAGAAATCCATCTACCAAGAGAAAAGTAAAGAATTTTTATTTTCCATCCTGATGAATATAATTAATTCAATGTATAGCCTATGTGAAGTTAGAGGTTCAAAACCAGATTGTCTTCATGTGTTAAATATCGCATCCAGTTCCCAATCTTGATGTCCAACTCGAAGATATGAAGTTTCTAATGAAATCTCTTTTGAGAGTACTGCGCATATTTTACTCACATGAAAACCAGGCAAATTAATGAGTTGGAAGTAATAAGGGAAGCTTTTCTAGATTAAGATTCAATTTCTTTGAGTATAGAAAGTGATGAATTTGACTAGTTCATAACCATTTAAAGATCTTTGGTCAGTGGGGGTTATAATTTCAAGAAAATACATAAATTATGCCTTCGTTAATATACATTATTAGGATTCTTGGCACGAATTCCATTAATGTCACTTATCGATATCACGCAAACCATGTAATTTTCCATCCGTAAATCTTAAAGAAAAATTGCCATTTCTCAATTTATTTCAATATCTCAATTTTTACACAAAAATCGAATGACCACTAATTACACAACTCTGGCATCATGGCTCAGTGATCTTATCTCTAATCTACGCCAATCGCCACTCTGATTGAAAATATACCTAAAAGCCTGATGGCGATAAACTCCATGCCATGTGCACATTTGCAAATATAAATATTGATGGTGGAAGTCAAAAAAGTGCATAAATACTCAAATCTTCCCTCCCATTTGGCTATATTAGTTATAATTTAGCCACACACCGTTCCGAAAGAGAGTGTCTCCCGTATGAGCATGATGCAGCAGCTCGAATTGATAATTGGATAATAATAATAAGATATTGTGTGGTGAATAAAATAAATAATTCTTCAGAAATCACTCCCGGTATATTGGCTATCGCCTGAGTTCGTTTATTTTTCAAACCAATCAGATTTATCGGAGTGAAAGTCAACAATGAAATTTTTACGATTGGCATTTAACAAAATACACCACTGAGCTCATTTGCACGAAATTGCAAATTCATCGGAGATTTATTATTTTAGTTAAAGAGAAATATTGACTGGCTACTTGTATTCAATATTGGAGGCACCACATACCTATAATCATTGATCAGTGACATGGTTAATTTGCTTCAAATTAATAAAGACAAATTTGCATAAGAAGCTGGTGCGACATGTAAAGTCAATCTATGTCTTTTTAAATCTGTCAGAAGCTCATAATGATTTACCACTAGCACGAGGCACAATTTATACAAGACAGATATTATAGAAGAAAAAACTCTTAATAACGAGATATTGTGAAAAGTGTTCAATAATAAATTTGAGTCAAAATACCCAAGGTGATGAATTGATGCAATTTTTCACCAAATATTTTCTTTGTCATACTCTAGCGCAAAAAAGACACGTGAACACACCAAAAAAGGATGATTATAAACTCTTAATGCTAAATGGATTTGTTTTCACTTGTTTTGTTGCAAAATGATGGTAGTCTTTTTGCATCATTTCTCACAAAACAAGATAAATAAAAGAGATTTAACAATCAATTGACGCATATATGAACGTCTTCAGTGGCAATGATTTATGACTTATAATTGCAATATCTACAAAAATCTGACAGAAAATCCTATTTAAAATATCACTAAATGACGAAATTTTCAACGTAGATTTACGATTTCGATTATCTGTAGCGCTTCTTTCTTCTCAGCAGCAGCCCATATATTCTTTGAAATGGATTGTTGTAAATTATTGTGTCTATATGGCAAGTGATCTTTTGATTACACCTTTAAAAAGTTGTGAATAAATCTGAGATTACTCTCTTTGAAAGTTTCGCAAAAGCCTTACGAAATTTGAAGAAGGTATTTATAGAGAATAAAAAATAATAATTTAACGAAAATTGTTATAACAATCTTTAACCAAATTTCAATATTCAATAATGCTGCATTAAGACTCGTAATCATCATTGTGTTTTAATTTAAGCTCAGGGGTTATTAAGATAATAATACTGTAGTAGTGTAATGCCGGCTTCAGACTAGAGGCTTAGCCCAGTTCCCGAAGGTCTCAAAAATCTAAATAACAAGCAATTTTATTGATTTTTCAAAATCTAATGGATCATTTGCCTTTCATCTCCAATTCTAAACAACAATTTCCTAAGAAATCATGCCTGATAAGGAAATAGAGGAGTTAAGCCAGATGGCTAAGCCTTAGGTTTGAAGTCCGTATAATGTTAAATTTAAAATTGACATAGAGGAAAAAAGGGTCAGTTCTTATTTTATATGGAACACGTTAATAAGATGAAAAAATGATTTTATATACTGAAAGAACCTGATAACCTTGAACACAACAATCTTCTATAAAACAAAGTCAAGACAAGATTCATAATTATAGTTCTATATTATCAATCTCAATGTGTTTAATTAGGAATATTGGCAAAGTGTTACACTGCTGATTTATAACAACACTAAAGCGTATAAACAATATTAGTTTTTCTTTTTTTGATCAATGGTTTTTGAACCCGGGACAATTTATTTTTTGATTATCGAGAAGGATCCCTTTAGATTGTTGATGTAGGGGAATGTAGGCATGGTTCACACAGAGTGAACCTTTAAACGATGCGAATTTCTCTTTGTTTGCAAAGAGCTAACTTACCATTTCTCATCTCGTTTCATGAGCTTAATAATTATCTATCTTATGGCTAATGGCCTCTACACACTAGTAGAAATTTCTTTACAATATGTCTTTTTAAAGAAAAATTTTTAATTTTTGGCCCCTTATATATGAGGAATTGCCGAAGTAAAAGTAAAGACTGAAGACTGAAGACGTCCTACACGCGCACTTTGCATTACAAATTTCTTTTCGTTCAATTGTCCCAGGGTTGAAGAATATTGTTTGCATTAAAGTGTTTACATCTTTCTCAAAAAAAAATCTTTCTAATATTTTTCATATAAAGTTGAAAATTAAAAATAAATAGTGACATTATCTATTGAAAGTCCTATTTGAGCGTGCAGATAAATATTGCGTAACTGAAGTGTAACGTTAGGTTCCAAAGTAAAATAAGGATGAAAATGATTTTGTAGCATCCTGAACACTTTGAATTTAATCTAATGCACTTTAGGCATTTTAATATGATATATATATATATATATATATATATATATATATATATATATATATATATATATATATATAATGCATTATTCTCTTTAAAAAAAATTGAATATTGAGATCGATATTAATAATGTCTGGAAGGTCTGGACACTTAATCCTCAAAATAGTGCACAAAAAAATCGCTATGGGGAAGTAGGGCACCTTTTAATTGGGGTACATTTAAAATTAGGCATTTGTTTCCTATTTTTAAATGTAATTCGATCTTATTGTGATATAATTTAGCTCCACAAACCAAATGTAAAGCTAAATTACAATTGATTTTCAAAAATAGAAGGAAAAAGTCTAATTTCAAAAGTTCCCCAATTCGAAGGTGCCCCTCACTTTCCCCTGAAGGTCTTTTTACATTTACATTTTACATTTCAAATATCTTCACAATTTAAAAAAATAAACTTATTGAGAACCTTTTAATCTTCCAGTTAGTTCATTAACAAACAAGTGCAAATGTTTTGCAATTGTGCTGTTGAAATGCACCCAAGAAGGATTTAAAACATCAACACAACTCCATTATGTCAGTCTTTTTTTGGGTGGCCAACTTGATAAATTGCATTCTAATTATTCGTTGAGGTAAACCATTTCACAATAAACGTTACAAGATGCGCGTCACTCACGATGATATTCAATTCATCAACATGCGGTTTTACCGCGAGATTGACGACATATGAGACAATGAGGAGGCATATTGCGCTCATCATAAATTCGCCATTCGGAAAGAATAAGCGAGAGACATACTATTATATATGTAGTATAACAATTAGCACACAATGGTACTGAATGGCTGTAAAAGTAGTGCAAATTTCATTCATGAAAGTCAAGATATTTAGCCAATGAAATGTATGTGAGATGTGTTAAACAAGAAGGGTACACTTAACACTGTTGGATTGTATGACACTTGAAATAATTATTTCGAGATTCATTTGTGTTCAATTTCTGACACCTTTTCAAGTAGGCGCGTGCACCTGAATTGACCATGTGCACAAAGAGCTTATCTCTTAGGCCAGTTCTTGAATTGAATAAGCACCAATTTGGAGTGCATTAATCGAGAAAATTTCCCACTAAATGCCACATTGTTGATGTTAGAAAATAATACAGAAGGCATTACAACGTGTACTTACGTGCGCGCCAATTGAATGGATATGTCCAGAAGCAATTCTCCAACTGTGGCAATATCTTCCGGCTTCCAGTCACCTTTTGGCTGCGATACATCTAGAATTAAATGCGATATCATTTTAGAAGTGAATGCATTTCCGCGAAAGGGAGAATGTGATTTTCTGACTTCTCACTTTCAAAATCTTTTTTTTTCTTCTCAATTTCTTTTACTCTTCTCAATGTACCATCCGATATATGGTGGGACTTTAGAAAATAAATTCACTCAAGTGAATGAGAGAAAGATTGAGTTGAATAAAAGAAGCCACGGAAGTTTCGATCGAATGAAAGTGACACTCTAAGTGAATTATTTGGAGCGTTTAAGAAAGGGATTTAAGACACTTTTTCTCCCCAAGTTTTTCTCAAATAAAATTCCTAACCACTTGTCAGTGCAATAAAACTTCTGGCGACTTATTTTTGTCTTCTTACGTGGTTATATGCACTTCAGGAACTGATTGGAAATTTCAAACACGTACAGTAACAGTGGCAAGTGCTTTTCAAAAAAGAACTTGCTTGAAAAGCAACAGAAAATGTTTTCGTTAACTTTTAAAAATAGTATGCAAAACGTAATCTAATAAATTTTAACACAATTAAAAATGATTTAACACACATTAATCTATAGTGTAGAAAGATCATAGAGTAGTTTAATAAAGACTGTAGGCAGAATATTACATAAATAATTCATACAACTATTTTACTATATTTTCTGTCATTAATATTTTATATTTCTTGCAGCTAAATACATAAACTATAGATAAATTATTTAATTTCTATTTGGCATAGTACTTTATGAAAAACATTATTTACAATGTTTAAGTCAAAAGCTTAAAAATCAATACATGTGTCTTTCAATATTTTTGTACATTTCCTTTATCATTTTTCGCCGACAATTATGTATTTTGTTTAGCATCACTGAAGACATTTTTTGTTTTCAGTATCAAATCCTTTGAAATCAGTTGTGAACCAGTACACATTAAACAAAATTACGGCAAAGAGAATATTATGTAGAATGTTCAAACTCGTGAACACGATGGAGTTGAGCCGCTAAAGCATTTTATTAATCTACAGTGCGCACGGAACGAAGTTACTCAGGTGACACCTTGACGGTTGCAGTGAAAATAAGTTTATCAGTGAAATTTTTGTTTAATAGATAGATTATAAAAATAAAGAATTTCTCTCTAATAATGTCTTTTAAAATTATCTTTCTTTAAAATTTTTATTCTAATCCTACAAAAAATCTTGTATTAGTGGGCAGTGGGGTACCTTTAAATAAAGACAGCTTTAACACTTTAAGGACGATTGGGTCACCGGTGACCCAAAAATGAAATTTTTCTACGGCCTTTTCAAGCTATGTTTTAGTCTAAAAGTCAGAAAAAGTGATTTTTTTAGACGCTCATTTTTTGACCTTCTCGTCCTTAAAGGATTAAAATAGAGAATTTTTCTCATATTTTAAAATTTAACTCGACCTTACTATGATATAATTTAGCTCTACAGACCAATTCTGACGCTAAAATATATTAGGAAAAGGCTCTGTGAGAAAAAAAATTCAATTTTAAAGCTATAATAAGAAGCTATGTATATAGAATAGCTATAGAATAAGAAAACGAGTACTTTAGATCAAGCCAGTACTAAACATAGTATATCACTCCCATTTTCACTGATAATGGTTTCTGGTTTCTCGAATTTTGCGATGCAATCCTTGGGTTTCTCGGATTTTGCGATTATTTTAGGGTTTCTCGACGCACAAAATAAATTTCTTAGGTTTCTTAAGGCAATTTTTGGGTTCCTCGGGTTTAGAGATGTAATTCTTGGAATTCTTCACGAAGCGTTTCTCGGAAAATTGATAAGGGTTTCTCAATATGAGTTACCCTTTGGCAAATAAGATTGTGAGTTGAATTTCGAAGATAAAAGAATTACATCGAGCAAGGTGATCATGATCTTTCCGCTTTTTGGGATTTTGACGTTTCGGAATTTTGATCTATTAGCGATATTGGCTTTTCGGGATTTTGGCTTTCGAGATTTTGGCTTTTCGGGATTTTGACCCATTCGAATTTCTACCCAATCGGGATTTTGGCGTTCTGGATTTTGGGCAATATATTAATATATGGTCTAAATATATAAGTCTAGGTATGCAACAACGAAATTTTGAAAATCTACATTTTGATTACACTGTGCAACAGCCAAAAATGGGATGGAAAATAATGAGTATTTTCTTGTTTCTTGGTATGTCCTGAACTGAAAG
Organism: Phlebotomus papatasi; assembly: GCF_024763615.1. NCBI lineage: Eukaryota > Metazoa > Arthropoda > Insecta > Diptera > Psychodidae > Phlebotomus > Phlebotomus papatasi. Next base: position 45,973,450 of record NC_077222.1, on the reverse strand, counting down.
AAACTTGTGGTCCATCACCTCAAGTTTCTGCGATATCTTAAGAAAAAAATCTTTAAGAATTTTTTTCGAATATTTGAAATAAAGTTGTTTATATTATAATAAATAACGGTACATCCTAAGATGTTGGTATCAAAGGATAACTCAAGGATGTGTAGAGGAGGATTCAAGGACAATCTTCCTTGAACATCGCATATCCCTATCCTTTCATTTTTTAGATTTGTTTCATAAACCCCTAAATATCCTCCAAATCCATGAAAGGGATGTGTGGGACGACTTGAATCCTTTGCAAAAATTGTCTCCTAAATATCATAGGGACGTAAAATATACCGTTATCCAGAAATTACGTATTTGAATGACTTATGAACCACAGAATTTTCTCTCAAAAATTCATTATTTTATTTCTTATATTAACAACATGCACTATAAACCAATAAGACTTCGATATGGCATCGATCGCTCTCAAATTTTAGTATGTTATAGCTGGACCTTAGGGCTTTCGATCATTTCCAAACTTAAGGTCCCCCGACCCCCCTGACCCGAACTATAAGGGTCCAAAAAAATTTCTTAAAATGGCCATAACTTCCGGTTCTAATTGTCAGAATTTAAAAAATGAAGGCGTTTTGGAAAGCTCTCGTAAAATACCACTTCCCATTCTAACGTCCCAAGTTCATAAAACCACCGCTAGTGGCGGTATTATCAAAATGAAGGTTTTTCAATTCACTAAATAAAATAACTCAAAAATACCTTTGTGCAGCGGGCGGAAATTTTAGTATGGTTAGCATGTTATAGCTGCAGATTATCCCTATCAAACAAAAAAAAAATTAAGTCGATCGATTACACCTGACCCGAGCTATGAGGGGTCAAAGTTAACGAAATTCAAAACATCATATCTTCTGTCATTTGACCGAATTTGATGAGTAAGGGCGCACATTAAAGGTCTCACAAAAAGGACAAAATTATGTTACCACAATTCCACATAAAATTGGGAATTGTAAAGAGTTTTATAAAATCCCTAAATTACGAGCAAGCGGCTCTCAAGCGTTTGAAGGAAGTTATTCCAAAACTCGGCATCGCAAAAATGGAAGAAGATGTTTTCACGGATCCTGACATCCGAAAGTTGGAAAAGGATTCAATTTTCACAAATTCTCTGCTGCCAAATGAAAAAAAAAAAATTGCGTGAGAGTCGGTCAAAAATGCAATTCGCAATTGTTTGGGAGGCACCAGAACAGAAATTATCGGAAATCTTGTGCAAAAAATGATTTCAGCATTTAAAATAGTGGATGTGAATATATCACTGAAAATCCACTTCCTGTATTGTCACTTTGATGTTTTTTAAGACAAAAATCAACAGAATCAGATGAGCACGGAGAAAAATACCATCAATTCGCTGTACCTTACAAAAAATGGGACAAAAGCAAGAATCTTGATTCTCTTTTGGTATAAATGTGCTGGATGGTGGATTACAAAGAAAATTAAACTTATGAGACATTAGAATTTATTTGTAGAAGATATGAAATAAAATAATAAATTTTTGAGAGAAAATTCTGTGGTTCATAAGTCATTCAAATACGTAATTTCTGGATAACGGTATATTTTACGACCCTATGATATTCAAGAGAGTATTTTTGTAAAGGATTCAAGTCGTCCCACGCATCCTTTTCATGTATTTGGAGGATATTTAGGAGTTTATAAGACAAATCTAAAAAATGAAGGAATAGGGATATGCGATGTTCAAGGAAAATTGTCTTTGAATCCTCCTCTACACATCCTTGAGATATCCTTTGATACCAACATCCTAGGATGTACCGTAATTGATTATAAACAATTTTTTTCAAATATTTCGTAAAATTTCTTAAAGATATTTTTCTTAAGATATCTCAGAAACTTGACGTGATGGACCACAAGTTTCTTCAGGAGATATGTTCAGGATACACCAAGGAACAAGAAAATACTCATTATTTTCCATCCCAAGAAAAAAAGTTTCATTTTGTTGCACTGTGTTATAGGTCAGGTCTTGGTACATCGTTAAAGAAGTGCGGCTAATTGTTGAACATGTATCGGTTTCAGCTTCAAAATACTATCAATACTCCTAGAACTTCATCTAATTTTAAAAATATTTTAGAATAAATTTTCGAAAATCCATTTCTCGATTAAAGCGCTCGTAGATGTTTTCCCATAAAGTTCCAGTGTTCTAAAGAATTGTAGTATTTCAGGAGACCCTTATTATCACTTTTGGATATCACATTTGAACAATTAGAAGAGGATCAAGATCACCACTTTGGGTCCCTATAGTTCGGGTTAGGGGTATAGAAGGGAGTCAATTCTTCTTGATTAAAAGGTCTTAAACCAACATATTAAATCCATTAAAATTTTAGCCTGATTCATGTCATAAAGAGGTGAGTCTATTGAGAAAGCAAAATTTGGGAGTGTTCCAAAATAATGGAAGGAGGAGAATCTGTCGTCCATCTGACCGAAACTGAAAATCGACAATATATCTTTTTTTCGTTCTCCCTTAAAAGCATTTGTGCTACATAGAAATTTCCAACTGGATGACCAGAAAAATCAGTATCAATATCAAAACGGAGTATAGGCCTTATTTGATGTGATCAGATTTCACCCCTGATAACAGAAGCTAACACAAGTTTCAAACTTAAGGTTTCCCTATGGTATAGCTTAACTTATAATTTTTTTCATAGACGATATTTGAAAAAAAATTGACTTTGAAACAATAAGATTTATCTGGAGGATTGACAAAAAATCACTGCAATCAATTATTCGTTACCAAGTTCGAAACTTAGGAAAATGGACTAATCTTTTGTCTAAAGATTTCAATTTATTCCTAAGATCGGAAAAAATCTCAGATTAATGTTATTTATTAGAGAGATAAAAGGGGAATTGGGGAGAAATAAAAATCTTATAAAATAATCAGGTAAAAAACCAATGAAATGTCTCCCAAAATCGTTGGTTTTCACTGTTTCTGTTCTGGTTTTTAGTATGGCTATATGGTTAAAACCAGTTGAAACGAGAACCTAACGAGGATATAATCCTTCATCATTTTTTCCTTAAAGAATTAAGCTCAAAGAAATGAAAGCTTATCATCACTTTTTTCTAAATATTTAATATGTGACGGTAATAAATCACAAAATAAGAATTCTAAAGATCTTTTACATTCAAGTATCTAACAATTCCCAACAAATTCCTGAAATAAGAAATAAAAGAGTAAAGTCAATTTAACGGATACTCACGTATTCTTTTCCTAGCATCGACGTAAGCGGCATTGATGGCATCGTATGTGATACACGTCTGACCCACGGAGTAAGGAATTCTGTGTAATATACAAAGAAAGTGTCTTATATGTAAATGAAGTCATATCGGACTGTCTTTTGTGAGACATTATTTGCCTCGATCATTTGTCCCGTATCATGTATTCAAGGCACAAAATTTGTTAACTTCTTGTGCACTTTATATGCAATTTTCTTCCTTTCTTGGTCATTGTCGTGAACAATAACAACCATTTGCTCTTAAATGGGTGATCATCAAGAGGCACCTTGTTGTTTTACTATTTTATTTTTTTTTGTGCGCCCATGAACAACACCAATCCAAAGCAATCAGTGAAAGTTTTCAACGAAGTATATTTCTCTTGTGCGCGCTACAAGTTACAAATAGATTGGAGTGTGAGACAAACAAATAGATATACAAACAATTGTCATCAAGAATTAACAAGAAACCAAATATCACATAAAGCACAGTTAATCTAATTAATTCAAATGTCTCCTTTTGTCATGCACTTCACTTCCAAACGTTCGAAAATTTACACTGTCCGATCGTCACAGATTAGTTGGTGTGAAATTGAAATTAATGGCAAAATCGTCATTTCATTACAATTTTCATTTTCAATTAACCAATAAATCACGCTCTTGAGTATATTTAAAGATTTTTCATGCTTGATGGCTTCCCTCTGAACGTAAGAAAATGATATACACCATTTGGAGCATAAAAGTTTGATACCCTCGAGAAATTCTGCCAGAGACATTACTAATCGTTTTCTTCTCACGATTAATTTTGCCATAAAATGTTTATGAAAGATGTACAGAGAGCAGTTTCATGAGTGAATGGAGACGCCTGGTGCTTGTTACGTCTCACAAAGAAAAATACATTGTTGCAGATGAACCTCTTGGATGTGTTATTGCATAATAGATCTGCTTGAAAATGCGATTAATTACTGTTGTGTTGCTCCAGTAAACACTTTTTCAATCAACGTGTTTCTCAGACTGAATTTTATTCATTTTTTAGGACAAAATTTTAATTTAGGAAATAAATTTTAAAATATACAGCAAAATTCAAGGAAAAAAATTTTTGAACTGAATAGGTCATTTAAAAATGCCTCTCAATATACAAATAATTAAAGGGGTGTTATTCTCTAGAAAAACTTTTATAGAATTACAGTGCGACTCCAGTGTAAATGCATTAAGTTGAGAAATGTTTATACTATTAAATACTTTTCATATAAGGTAGTCTAGAAAAAAAAGAAAACAATTTTGTTGTACAAAATGCGTGGGCTTATTTCTACCCTTTTTACTTTATCTGAAGATCTTTTAAAAAGAGCGTAACTTAAGGTTATATTAGATGAGTTCATATATTCTGTCAGTAGAAGAGATAAAAGTTTGGAGTAGTATATCTCAGCTCCTGATGAACATAATTGGATGAGTGAACTATTGTTGGAAAGCTTGATTCATTAGCTTTCAGAATCTGGTATATGTAATTGGCTATGGGTAAATCATGGTCATCCAGAACCATTTATGTCGAAGAAGACACTTTTTGCAGCATCATTTTTGACCATCTACTGCTGGGACCAGGAGTGACCCACAATTCTCGCACTTGGACTGTTCGTTAGAGGAACTCAAAGGGTATAATTTGTAGAAGAAACTTTTTTTTTGGACATCTTACTTTTTTTTATTCATCGACTTTTGCAAGAATATTAAAATGTTAAACGCAAGGAAAAAATTACAGAAATCCTTCTATCCAATTTTCTGGACAAACTAATGAAGATATCGACTTGGAATGTTCTGAGTACCCCCCCATAAGTTGATCCAAGGAATCCAAATGTCACTTCAATTTCACCCCAACGTCTATCCTTCTCCTCCAGAAACCACTCATTTAGGAATATCTGAAGAACCAGACCATCAATGCATTTCATTTTTGGATATGTTTTAGAGAGTGTCCTAGCGGACATTTCATCCATACATCTTAAAGACGACCTCTTCTTCTTGCACTTGCTAATAATCTGATTAGAAGAGCAGAATTTCTTCTGATCAATTTTCTGACCAAAGAGACAAAGTTAGCGACTTTTATTGTTCTGAGTACCCCCCCATAAGTCAATCTGAGGAATCGAAACAACACATTTGGCAAAATTTATTGAGTAGTTGTGATAATTGTTATCCATAATGAAGAGAGCGAGGACAAGTACTACAATCGCAAAGAAAGTGGAAGCCGTCGAGCAATTTCAATAGTAAAAGTCGTTGAAAATTTTAAAAAATGGCATGGACTAGTGCGACCCAAGTGTCAAATCTGGAACCAAATATGGACTATAGCGAGACTCTACTGTAGAACTATTTTTCTCTGGTGTTTCCCCATTATTATCGTATTATTATTAACTTCCGCAATAAATTCTATATACTTCACAACAAATTATTATTGGGGAATCAGTGGCGCAATAGGTAAGACCGTTTGCTCTTGGGCGGATGGATTCCCTGGCTCAACTTACTGTTGTGAGTTCGAGTCCCGCCCGGTGCAATGATCTGAATGTCTAATTTAGGCAATTTTCATATGTTAATAACGTAATATAATGCACCGCCTACGCCCAACAACTCCGGGAGCATGGAAGAAGCATCCACAATGCGGGGAAGGCGCTCCTGGGCGAGTGTACAAACGGACTAGCAGATTCTTCTAACATGGGATATTGACATTGTAAAATGATTACCTTTGTAATGAATATATCTCGATACGATTAATAATAATAATAATACAACAAATTACATTGATATATTCTCTAAAGTTACTCTTAATTTGGGGAAACTGCATTTCACATGACTTCCGTTACGTTTTTGAAAATATTGTTTCAATTTGAGGAGTGAGAAATGTCATGTACACCCCCCAAATGTTCAAATTTGAGGAACTCTACTGTAATTCCAAAATTTTTATCAGTAAAATTCATATTCAATAAGAAAACAGAGAAAACTGAAAACTGTGAAACATTTTTAGGAAAAGTAAAATAAGAAATTACAAAATCATTTAGGGATCTCAGAAACAGTTCAAAAGTATTTGTGATTAATTGAAAATTAAATAACCAAAATGAACAAATGTTTAAGTATAATTTTTAAATTTTTATTTATCTAAAATGCAGCCAGCAAATTTTTGAAAGGCACAACATTCTTTAAAAATCAAATATAGCGCGACTGTGTCAAGACCTATATATTAGGTGAGATAACAATCTCACCTACTATAATCCTAACAAAATTTCATGTCGTCCGATCGACCTCAAACTTGGCCAAAATGTGTTTCGCCACTTCCTGATTCCGAATATATATGTGGCTAAGTTACGTTCCCGGCCGGCCGGCCGGCCGCTCTTTGGAGCTTAATAGCTCCTAAACTAAAAAAGATATCGACTTGCGGTTTTCGGCAAAGGTTATATATCGGGTGAAAATTGCAACTTGGTGCATTGACCCCCCACCCCCCACCTCTCCTTCCGCCATTTTGAAGACCCCCCTTTTTTTGTTTTCTCAATAGCTCCGCCCCTATGGCATCGAGCGGGCTCAAATTTTAGTATGTTATAGCTGGGCCTTAGAGCTTTCCATGAATACCAAACTTAAGGTCCCCGACCCCCCTGACCCGAGCTATAAGGGTCCAAAAAAAATTTCTTAAAATGGCCATAACTCCGGTTCTAATTGTCAGAATTTAAAAAGTGAGGGCTTTTTGGAAAGCTCTCGTGAAATGCCACTTCCCCTTCTAACATCGCAAGTTCATAAAACCACCGCTAGGGGCGCTATTATTAAAAAGAAAATTTTTAAATCTTATAAATTAAATAACTCAAAAATTCCATTGTGCATCGGGCTGAAATTTTAGTATGTTGTAGCCGTTGATTATACCTATCAAACAAAAAAAAACCTTAAGTCGATCTAAAACCCCTGACCCGAGCTATAAGGGGTCAAAGTTCGAACATTGACCGGCCTCTATCTCCGGTTCTAATTAACATAGCGACCTAAATTTTACCTTTTTGGTTTAGTCTCAATGAGCACTTTCAGATAGAAGTTCAAAAATTCACCACAGGTGGCGCTGTGATAGCGTCAAAATTCATCGAAATTCAAAGTCACTTTTCTCAAAAACGGCATTGTGCAAGTTAATGAAATTTTAGTATGTTGTAGTCCAGTCTAGGACGTTTCCAAAATGGTGCGTATGCGCGCTGTGGTTTCAATAGAACCGGAGATATGAGGGGTCAAAGTTCACGAAATTCAAAAAATCATATCTCCGGTTCTATGTGACCGATTTTGATGAATGAGGGCTTAAACGAAAGATCTCACCAAATGCTACAACTTTCTAGAATATTTGAACTTCGTGGGACCAACACCAGGGGCGCCACGGTCGAAAAACCAATTTCAATATCACATAACCTCAATTATCTCGACTTTCGCTGAACCGATTTTGATGATTACTTCGACATAATTGTAGAGGACATTTGTCTCTACATTTCGTCCATACATCATTTTCCGCTCAAACTACGCTATCACTCCGATTTTGCCGTTTAAGTGTGAAAAAATTGATTTTTCCCATAATAACGCTTTGAAATCACTCAGATGCCAATTTGACTGCCTCTACTCCACCAAGACACTTAAAATAGGGTTTTAAATGAAAAGTCTCACAAAATACAACAATTCTTTGATATAGTTGAAGTTCAACAAATGACTACTTGGGGAACTCTGGATGAAAAAACGAGTTGAGAAACAAAAAACCTCGCTTATCTTGGCTTCTGAGTAATCGATGAGATCATGTTCTATAGGAAAATTATAGAGAACATTCTGGTCTACATTTCACCCATATATCACATTTGTGCCAGTTCATCCAAATCCTTGATATTTTGGTTTAAATACAAAATTTGTATAATTTCACGAATTTGATTCAAGATAACTGAATGGCGACTCACAATTTCAGCTCTAAATCGAATTTGCATGCACTCCGAGTTAGCTCACGTTAAGAATCTCACCTACATAAGCCGGTTAGGATTATCTGTCCCTTTTAAAATCTATTAAAGAGAGTTAAATTGCAGGGTAAGCAACAAAATTAAGACAAGTCTTGAGAAGCAAACAATATTACAAGATTTTTTCAGTATACGCCTAAGTATGAGGTAGGGTTTGGGCATATAGGGATGATTGGGAATGATAAGTTTGGCTGTCCGTCAACCGGGTTAAGAATTGTCGAACAGGCCAGATGATCTCCACAACAAGACTTAACAAGAAAAAAGTACAACATCATGAATGCTAAATACATGTTAACACTATTGAATTCGCACTGTTTGAATTTTTTGGAAAAGTTTAAAATTCAACTAAATTGAGTTCTCAGTTCTCATACTGTTCTTTGCAGACTCGTTTAGGATTGTTGTAAAAATGTCTGAAAACAATTTGTAATTTCTGAATGAATTTGATGCATACAAAGAGCATAAAAATAGGAATTATAAATTGGATCACAGTTTAGCCAGATTCAAAGAATTGTGTTACGATACTTTTGATGGCACATGAGATGATCCAAAGAAAATCAAAGTATAAAAACAATCGGTGAGACAAAAACACATTTTGCGTGTTGTCACGAAATGCTGCTATAAGATTGCAACATTTTCGGATGTTTCTCAGATCAAAATAAAATACATTTTATCTAATGCTTTATTACAAAATTCCATTGGAATTTGACGGGGAAAACAGGCATAGTTGCTGAGTGATTCAAATTTGGTAACGTAAAATACTCGATTGTTGCTCAATGATGCCTAACAATGTGTACAAGATGTTTGGTCAGGAAGTGAAAATGGTATGTGGCTGCTTTTTAAATAACTTTGGACATTCCTCACTCATGTTAGCGGTGCATCTTGCCAAGGAAAAATGTCTTTTTACTTTCTAACTCGCACGGTGAGGCTGCACATTGAAATTGTCCAACACTGCACTGCACCATGGAGGCTTAAACTACATCAGCTCTATATGATTCAGACTTCTTGTAACGACACAATTAAACTACCGAGCATTGAATATTGTGAGACATAGATATACACAATAGGAAGGCTTAACACTGTGGCTTTTTTTACGTAATGACCACAACGGACAAAATTGTTTGTACTCTTGCTGAGGGATTGAGTAATCAGCTCTGTGACTTGCTCGCTAATTATTTAACCTAGATCAGTTTGCACTTAACACCCATTGGCTCTGAAAATTAATTAGTGCACCTCAACTCTTTAACATTGAACTCGAAAATTGTGAGAAAGAGTTCTTGCAATGCGTAGCCCAGAGTTGAAAAAATTTCGTAAGTAACTCAATGTAGATTTTGAGAGACAGATAAAGGGCGTTAATAATATAACATTACATAAGCACGTAACCAAATGCAGAAGCATGGGAAGTTTATTACAAAATTATTATTTTATTTTTTTTAATGTTGCTTTCTTCTCTGATTTTTGCAATAAAAAATCACGTGGCCACAATGCAACAGCAATATCAACACGGAAAAAGATAAGAAATAAAGAAATTTTATTTATTTCATCAAACTATTTTCGCATTCAAAATCGCCAAAAATCATCTAATGAATATTCAGCTTGGGGCATTCCTTTTGTAGTTAATTTAAAAGTTGGTATTTAGAGATTTGTTATCTTTATGGAGCTGTCGGACTGAAAAATATAAATATTTCCTAATTGAATTAATATAACCTTGATTGAATCTAATGAAATTCAGGAGACATCGAAAGAAAGAGTTTTGTCAAAACGAAATTGGAGCAATAACTTTACTTTTATAGAGAAACTTTCAGATCTATTGAAAGATGATTTGATAAGATATCGTAAATTCAATTTTGAAAAATTTCACAATTCGATGAAATATTGTTTTTCAAAATTATTTTCCAGGTTTAATTTTCTGAGATATTTCCAATCTCAATTTTTTGGTTCTAGATGAAACCAAAGTTTGTTTCTCAATTCAATTATCTACGTAGAATTTCAATAAATCATGATTCTTATCTGAGTTGATTTATGCAGTTTGGGATTATTCGTAGTCTTGTGGACATTTTTTCGATTTTTTCAATGTTAGCCCATCTAAATCGGGACCTTCACATACTGGTACATGACTATTTTTTAAAATGTCTAATTTTTGAGTTAAAATATCTAAAATTATACTTGAAATTTAATAGAATTGACAGCCAATTATATATTAAAATCTGAGATTTTTAAAATTAGTTTTGATCACTTTTAGAGAAGTTTTGACTTTCTATTTTACCTTGAAAATGATTACACTCTTTTCCAAAATTACGTTAAGCCGTCTATCGACTTCAGTCAGAAGTAATGTCCATCACATTACCTTCTCTTCATGAAGTATAATTAATGTATCTTAACACTTAATATTTACTCCTTACTCTTTGGTTTAGAATGTAATAATTTAACTACTTACACGGGAGTTCCTCTTAGCAAATTGTAATTGTAGTCAAAAGCTGATGATCGTGGTGGTCCTGTGAGGAGGAGGGCGCATCGATCTGATACTTCATTGTGGTATGGAAAAAACTGTGCCTGTATCTGCAGCAGTGTGCCCAAAAGGATAGGGATAATTCTGAAAGTTGACAAAATTAGCATAAAATCATTAGTCTTTTTTTGTCTTCTAAAATGTCAAGTAAAATCTCATAAAAGCCTTTCATGGACTATTAAAAAATGGTTTGTGCGTGCAACGACTAAGGCGTTTTTTGTATATACTTGAACTAAGAAAAAAATCTTGCTGACATTTTCAATGCACGCCACAGATTGGATCAAGAAAACGTAATTCCGCTTTTCAATTTAAAACGACAAGGAGGTGAAGAAAGTCGTTCGAGTTTTTGCACACTTTGGGTGCCACAAATAGGTGCGTTTTTACATCCAAAACACTTTTGCATCAAAGTTCAAGGTGAAAGTAGTTTTTTATCTTTCTTTTTTTTTTTTACTGAAAACCATCGAATGGATCCATTTGCAATCACATGTCTCGGAGGAGCGCCAAGAAGATGCTGGCGGGTGCAGAAAAAAGAATGGCCAAGAGCATATAAAAAGGAAAGACACTCTCACATAGCTGATATTGTTGAAAAGCACTGACTTGCACAGCGTGATCCATATATTAAAGACCAATTTTAATGGATCCATTAAATTGTTAAATAACTGCCATGTCTATTGAGTTTTAGCTTAGCATTGAAGTCAGTGTTTCATTAAGTTCAAGTTCTTTTGCCAATGTTCATCAGATAAAAACCATCATACTTGGTGGATTTCTAAAGGCAAGAAATTTTTCTTTTCACTCGCAAGAAAGCACTTAGCAAAAAAAACCGTCAAAGTGAGGATAGCTCAGAGGCAGAAATTCCCCCACAGTCTCCTGGTTCTCCTTGACCCACATCACTAACCAATTGTTTGCAATTCTCTCTGGTTTTTGATATCCATGTTAAACCACTCTCATTCGGTGTATTGACATCACTTTTCTCTCTGGCATTCAATTGGAAACCACTGAACAGACGCATATGATTATTGTGGGCATAAATCCTGTTCTTTTGCGCGCAATAGGGAAAGTTTTTGGTCACCAAACAACATTCAAGTGAGTACGATTTTATTTATGAGTGCAGAATATCACCAGGAAAGGTTTGAGAAGACGAGGTAAAAAAAAGCATAGCGAGAGAAAGAGATACTGTCCAAATGGATCTGGTTTTATTTCCAATTCAAACCATATTAGTGAACGTTCACGAGTCTCTTGACATCGTCGCGTGTCTCGTGGACGACACAAGAAGAGGCCAAAGCTCCGAGGAAAGAGGAAGATAAGTACTTTTAAGACGATCCTTCTATCCATTTAATCCCTAAAGGGTGGCGTGCGCTCAAGGAACAGAGTAAATTCTCACGCTTTCCCATCCTTTGCCACTTTTCTAAGGTATTTTTTTTCGATACCGAGGTAAAATTTTGAATCTCGATTAGAGGCTTCAGCTTTATTTTGGGGATCTCAGTGGCGCAATAGGCAAGACCGTTGGGTCTTGGGCGAATGAGATCTTTGACTCGACTCTCACAGTTGTGAGTTCGAGTTCCGCCCGGTGCAAGCAACTGAATACCTAGAAAAAGACATTTTCACTGTGATAAAATTTCATGAAATGCACCGCCTCTGCCAAAAAAAAAACTCTGGGAGCATGGAAGAAGCATCCACAACACGGGGAAGGCGCTCCTGGGCGGTCTTTACATGGACTCAGAGAATTTTTCCATCACGGAATACAACAGCAATATAATATAATTACATTGTAGAAAGTATTCCGATACGATTAATAAATAATTTTTAGTAATAAGTAATAATTAATAAATAATATAAATAATAGTTTTATTTTTGCCAGTCTGTCATCTGGAACGCCAATAATCTCACTTTAAGCAAAGTATTTTATTTGGTTAATCCATTATGACTTTCTCTCCCGAATTATACGTTTAAGCGTTAATTTCTTTGAAAAGATCGAATTAATGAGACTTTGAGAGCAACTAACGGGTACTACTACCATATTGCATCAAAGGCTTCAAAAATACCTTGTTTTTAGCGTTCGTGATTACAGTCAATCAGCAGTATCTAGCTCTCTCAATTTATTCAAAGATGCTCCTATTCCTAAATTCATTTAAATCATCATGAACGTTCATCAGAAAAAGTACCATACTCTTACGAGAAGTGAAAGGAAAAGTATTCACAAAAACAATTATTTTTATTAAAATGAATTATATTTTCTCATTTATCATATCTTATAGTCACATCATCTTCCTCTCACTGAGATTGTCGAAATGATTTCTTACATCTCAGTCAATAATGCTAATACATTAACTTATACTTTGGATTAATTGACTATTAATGTTATTTTGTAATTTACAAGCCAATGTAACAAATTAACATATTTCCCTCATAACGAGAGAATTGATAAATGATTCTATTACGTAAGATGTGTTAATTCGCATTAGTTGTTGTCCCCTCATAGTTGTACAGTGAAAGATCAATGGAGAAAAAAATTCCGTTTGGTGTCTTTCTGGAATTTAAAGGTAAAGCCATTTGAGAAAGAGAGATGCATCTGAGATGGAACTCGTGCAGAGAAATGCGTGTATCTCTGTCCAATTTTGGACAAGGAGGAGTGATCTACAGTGGTGGCCAAGTTTGTGACCGAGTGACCTACCTCATCATGTGGCGAGGTAAATCCTCATGCGGGTTCTTCGACACCATCGTGAAACAATAAATAGCTAATTGAGAGGTTGTGAGAGATCACACAAAAGAAATAGTTATGGCATCACGAGTTCACAATTAAGGCAAAATGATGAATTATTGAGCACGTTTTCCAGTGTGTGGATCAATAATTGGGGGAGAGTGGTATATTAAATGACCTTCCACCTCTCGACACACCATTAAAATATCATAAAGGCACTATTTCCTGATCACACCAACAGATTCTTCAATGGTCCTTTCTATATTATAATTTTTTTTATTTCAAATTATAACTTTTGACCTTTTCTCTAACAAGAAGGGATTATAATTGCTTCTTTTCCTGTAGTCACAAATAGTAATTCATATTGGAATTTTGCCTTTCAAGTTTTTTTTTATGTATAGAGCAGAGTCATGGCTATGGGATAACAGACTGATCATCAACTGTCATAGCAAACCTGATGAGTATCTAGCGGGACACAAATTTCTTGGATGATCCCGCTCACTAGTGATATGACATACCACCAATGTCGTAACAATTCAGGTAACCAAAATAAAGTAAAAAAAAAAAATAGAATGTTCATTACAAAACAGAGCCAGACTGAAAGGGATATAGTATGGTTTCGAACCTGAAACTCTGGTTTTTCTAAACAGCAAGAAACATTAGTGATTTTTCAATATATTATTAAGTAAAATGCTATCATATGCAAGACTTCTCAAACATATTTTTTTTATTAAGAAATTACAGCAGCTAATCCACAAAATTATGCCCTAGGTCTGAAATCCTAGGAAGGGTCTGAAAAGGTTAAGCACGCTGGAGGTTTAGCCCGATTTCCGAATGTCTCCAGTATCCTAAATATAACATCCTGTTTTGGTTCTTCTTCGAAATCTAATAAATCATTTGACTATAATATTTAATTTTAGGACAAAATTTTCCAAACAATGTTGTCTGATAATAAATTTGAAAAGCTTAGCCAAACGATTAAACCTTAGATAAACTTAAGTTTTATACTCAGTAGTTCATAAACTAAATAAAGATTTTCTTTCAAAGACTGGTGTGAAACGACTAAGAATTTTTACTCAAATTGGTCATCGAATGTACATGAAATACCATTCAGGATCTCGATTTGCTATTTCGTAACCGTTACCAAGCTCCACTCTCAATATTAGTACCGGACGAACTTCTCTTTCTTGAGTTTTTTGACGTCACACTGTTCGTCCGTATGATCCGTCCATGTGTCCGGCCATCACGTCATTTGAGATATTTTTTGATCAAATGGCTACAGATAAAGACCCAAACCCTTCGAGGGACCCCCAATATGTCAACCCAAAGACTGGTCAGGTCCTAACTTTTTTCCACCCTTCCCTTTCCCCTCAAAGACCATGCTTTTTCAGACTGTTTTTGGTGGACATTTCGTTAATAAACGAAAATACCGAAAATAACATTAAATCATTCCTAATAATAGTATTTCAAGGATACAGGTTAAAATGTCCCTAAAGAGTGTATTTCTCAACCAAAGGGGTTCAGGTTTGGAGTCGTTGGAAAGGTCTTGGAGTCTTGGAGTTTTTCACAAGTTTAACGGTTATGAACCAGCAACGAGACAGTTATGAACCCACACGTAATTTTTTGTGAAAATCAATTGTATTACTGTAGGATTAATAAAAATAAGAGGTAAGTATTTTTCAGGTGTGGCGTCTAAGTTAGGTCTTCAGGAATGTCAATATCCATTTAAATACTGCATCAGTGACTTGTTTTCTCCGAGAACATTGGAAAAATCAATATCGAAAAAATTGTTTTTTTTTTTATTAAAGTAATTCAAAATATTCAAAATATTTTTTGATAAAAATTGATAAATTTTGGGAGGTAATCAAACCAAAGTTAAATAAAGTTCAGTAAGTAGCTATAATTTATACCACCACCCTAGTTATTGCTATTCTCTGGTGCTTGCATGCAAGAAAAGTTTATATACTCTTTAAAAGACGATAAACGACATTGACTCCTTTTTCTGCAACTCAACACGCTAAAATGGTGATGAAATCAGTATATGAAAATGAAATTGGAATGGATTAATGGTTATTGTTCAATCCACAAAAGGTACTAAATATTGAATTCTTTTCAAGACAGTCTGAGACCATTGTGAGTTAACTATTGATTATTGGGCTCATTAAACCTTTTTACATGATTCACCCGCCAAATCACCTCAATAGTTCTTTCAATTTATACATATTTCTCATATGTTATTACTATAAATAAACCATTATTTGCCATTAGGTGTTGTTAATATCTATTCATCGTGAAGGTACACACAAACACTTCTAGTACCAATGTTTCCACGTGAGGGAACTCGCGAGATGGTAAAATGCGAAAAATATGCAGGTTGTGGAGTATATGTTTTGCCGCATATGGCGACCTTCACTTTCACTTTGCACCATCATCGTCATTTTGATTACGCCTGGAATTGAAAGAAGCTGCAGACGATTGCACTCACTTTAAACATCGCGGAACATCTTCATAAATATTTTTCGCTCCACAGACAGAGTAATTTCATGCTGTGCAGAGGGTTTAACCGTCATCTCTCGCGATCACCTTTCTTCCTGCTCAAAGCCAGATTAACCACTTCAAAGGCTGTAAAACCATTGCATTGTGGGATTTTGTGGAGAGAAAAGAGCTCAATGTGCAGAACTTTCAGAATTACAATTTTATTTTGCAAATCGAGAGTATGTTGGTCCAGTTAATTTTTCTTTAATTGCTTTCACTTAAATAAAACACACATGTTTGAGAAATACCATCAAGAGCAAGGCCCGCAAAGCCGTAAACAGACGGAATATAAATAATTTCATAAATATAAAATTTTCCTCTCAATTAGTTTTTTTTTCAATATTTGCAAAGATCAATTTTAATCATGATATATTTGATCGTTAATTCTGGATGCTGTTTTCGAAATCAAAACTGCTACCACTATAAAATTGTAATAAAATACATATACAATAAATTTTGATTAATATCTTCAAGTGCGATGACAGCTTTAATTAAGAATTCAGTAAGAAACTCATTTTATTGAAGTTTTCAAATAGAAAATTTAATTTTCATTAAATAAGATCAAGTAAAAGCTCTTGGACTCTTTTCTGCATATCCTGCAAATAAATCACCCTATTTTTGCTCCAGATTAAATTGCATTGCAAAAATCTATTTTTGTAATTTATTGATCCAGCTGTTTCTGCTAAAACCAACACATGCAGCAAGGCCAGTGAGTTTTAGCAAACAGAGTGTCAATTATCACTATTATAGCCAAAAGGTGTGTCTGGGCAAGAGTAGCCGAGCAATTCCTGATTGTCTGACCCCCGCGACAATAGAAAAAAATCTCATAAATCCAAATATGCTTCAAATAGATATAAATCTAGACTTCAACTTCCCAGTTCGCACTTATGAAAATGGAATTGCATTTTGATAGTGAAGTGCAGAATACAGAGTGAACGTGAATGGCAAAAACAATAAGTAACAGTGGAAAAATAAAATTTGATCAGTAACAAAAATAATCAGAAAAAACAATCAATTAAAAACAATCAGTAAAATCCAAATCTTTGTAAAAAGGTTGATTTTTTATAAATAACAACTAATAAAATTGTAGGTAAAATGAAAAATTCTTTATTTTACTTTTTTTCTAAACTCCTAAGTTAAATCCATATTCTTAAAGTTGTATTTAAATCAAGTACTGTTAAAATTTAATTTTTCGTTGATCAAATTTAATAACTGCCCCACAGAAAAACATATTTTGTAAAATTGTTCGTAAATGCTTGTAAATTCCTACATAAAAATGACTTACAAAATACAATGGAGACTTATAAAATGCACGTAAATCGTATAATCCACAAACAAGTTCGTAAAAGTTTGTACTTTTTTCATAAACATTGTTCGTAACATAATCACTCGACGAGCATTTTTTGTAAATTTACAAACATTTGTTCGTAAATGTTCATAAACGCAAAAAATGTTCGTAAAATCACAAAATTTTACGATTTGTGTGTTTACGAACATTTACGAACAAATGTTTGTAAAAGTACAAAAAATGCTCGAGTGATCGTGGTCATGTTACGAACAATGTGAAAAAAGTACAAAATTTTACGAACTTGTTTGTGGGTTACACGATTTACGATCATCTCGTAAATTCCCAATAGAAATTCACAAACACTTACGAACAATTTTACATTTTTTTTCTGTGCCGTTACATTTACCAATATGTGAATTAATATATGAATATTTTGTATTTTAAACAAGTTAAAATTTTCTTGAATTTGTTTAATCAGCTTAGAATTTTTCTTTAATGTTTGATAAACATTTATCAAACACATTTAATTTTATCAAAAACGAAATTTAGAAACTGCCTTTTTATATTTTCTTGTATTCGCTGGGTATTGGTATATTTTTTTTTCAAAGTTGTGTCAAATTTTGTTCCTAAATACACACATTTCAATTAAATACAACGATTAACGCCCATGATAACTGCACCCTCAATGTTATTATAAATGTTTTCGTTTTATGATATTTTATACTTCCTCTATTCCGAAAAAAGTCGTGTATGTTTTTATACAAAATGTACTATTAAACGTATGACTTTTATGAGTAATAAGGGGAGTAATGAGGGAGTATTAAATCTATTACAATTAGAAATTAGAAAATACCAAAAATTTAATTGTGACGATTTATTCTAACAAGCGCGACTTTATGAAGTTTCCTTGCGTTTGGTATATTTATATATTTATTATAAAATAGATTTAAAAAATCCGGAAAGCCTTTATTGCTTCCCGGCACAAAAAAAAAACCCATTTCGTTCTTATTGCAGCTTTTTAGTCTCACGCATTTAACTTGCACTTTTCAATTTCTTTCCCGTGTGCAGTATTGAAGACAATTTGAGTGTATAAAGATTTATGTTTATAACGAGATTGCCAAAGCGGGTTTTTACTACGACAATTATGACCATTAGTGAGTGAGAAATGCACCCGAGAAAACCAGCTCTCTGAAAGAATCTCATCGTACTGAAGATGATATCCAAATCAATTAGTTCTTTTATATAATTAAGTGACTTAGAAAAGGAAATCTCAAAAGGATAACTTTATTTATCTAATTTATATCTGTTAGATTAAGTGAATGTAGACTTTTTGCGGTTTCTTGGACTATTGATAGCGCCATTTTTAAAAGAACGGCAGCTATCGTTTATACTTTTTAGAACCGACAGTTGATAGTATCAAAAATATGTTATCATGTCGCCCCAGAAAAAACTCTATTCTAGATAAAATAACTAACAAATCGGAATGTTTTATTCCTATGTGGAGCTGAAGAAAAATGAAGAAGTTGAAAGAGAGACGAAGTGTGAATGAAAATTTTTGCCAATGAACTTGAATTATATGAGAATTGCAAAAAGTGAACGCGCGTATTAATTTCTCAACCAATAAATCGGCTCAAGAAACTCTCACTGTCGATGAATATGCTTGGCGGTACGTTAATGAGAAAAACACCTACGCACCATGGATTAATTTAATTATCTGTCTTGAGACTCGTCTCGGTTCAATTAGTCATTGAATCAACTCGGGGGTAGCCGCCATTGAGAGAAAAGAGATGTTAATCATTGGCAAAATTTCCTCTCCAATCTTGTTCTATTGCCATAAAATCCTATTTTATACTGCTTAAACTTTGCAACCCAAGCTAAGGTATGCCATAGCTATGCCATTCACTTTCATCAGCAGTAAATCGCAAGACAGTTTTCATATATTGTAAGACACATTCACCCTCTAAGCATTTCCTCTCTCTCTACCATGATTTAACTTAATCTCCAGCTGGAATTTTAATATGCAATTAGACTTTGTTTAATATACAATTAATATTTTATTCACATTTGAAATGCAAAGACAAGGTAATTAAAATATTGTATTAAATTCCCTTTCCGCACATCATAAATCACCTGAGACTGCGAATTTAAGCTCAGCATCTGATTGCAAAACTCTGACGATGTGGATCAAGCACGATATACTTTAAATCGGAGCTGCACTCTCAATGAGAAACAAATTCATTTCTTCTTCCAGGGGTAATAAATTATAAAATTCACTTACATTTCTTAAGAGGTTCTCAAAAGTTATTGACTTCTTTTTAATTTCTTGTTTCTCATTTAAGATTTTTTTTTTAATTTCGAGGTCCTTCGGTAAAATTATTGTCCCGGCTTAAGGACTTCCTTGAAGGCTTTCTATGGTAAAAGCGATTTCCTAAGTTTCTTTCTTACTTAATTTTCTTTTGCATCAATATAGAACACTAAAAAATCTAAAATGTAATCCCGTTTAAAATAAAATTTTAAACTGGTAGCTTATAATACAATGCCAGAGAAAGAATACAAAAACTTCCTTTTGTTCTCCAGATATTTCAGTTTGAACATTTAAAATGCTATTATTTACACCAATTAAGTCTTTGCATTGTGTTAGCATCTTCACTTGTTCCAGAGAATTGTTTAATGCTTTAAGACTCTCAACTCTTTCAACTTTGTCATAATGAAAACCATAATCGAATCAATAGATTCGGAATTATGATCTTGAAAACATTAAGAAACGGTAAAAACACTTTGCCTAGACTACACGAGCAAAGCATTTTAGTAAATTAAGGGGGGTGGGGCACCTTTGAATTGGGGCAGTTTTAAAAATGGGCTTTCTTGTCCTATTTTTAAACGGAATTGAATCTTACCGTGATATTATTTAGCTTTACAACTTCATTGTGAAGCTGATTTACATTAATTACTTTTGAAAAGAGGAAAAAAAGTTTATTTTTAGAGGTACTACAATTCAAAAGTGCCCTACTTCCCCCTAGTAGAAAAAATTGCATTTAAATCCAAATATAAAATCACCATTTACTTCTATAGTGCATTTAACACTGCGAGAAATCCGAAAAAGTTAAAATAACATTTAGGAAATGTTAATTTTACCCTGCAGTATTGATCTGAAATCGGTGTAAATATTACGCTTTTTAGGTGTATTAGGAGTTAAAGTTACCCTTTTTCAATGTTAATTTTACCCTTAAAAAGGTGTAAAATTAACATTAAAAAATGTTGATATATTTTTACATCTAAAGAGTGTTAAAGTTATGAGGACAAAAAGTTAATCGCAGCGCTGTTTTTTCTCAGTGATCGAATAAAGCTGCAGAATAATCAGAGTTTAATGCCAATATTGCCGGATTATTCGCATTGCAAACTTTTTCTTTATTTAAATAATAATTTCCTTAAATGATATCTAAGCAATTCTTTTTGCAATGTACCTCTACTTTCCGTGAATATTAATGCTGCTTCTATACTGGAAAATGATGGGACATTAAACAAATGGTCTAAGCTTGCACTTTCGATTTCACTATTTACAGCTATTCCATTTGTGAATTTTATAATTCGCTGACTGGTCATTTCAATAAAATCTTCATTTGAAAAGATCTCATGAAATATTAATTTGATTATACAAAAAGAAAGGAAGTTAATATTCATTCCACTTTCATCAATTTGCCTGCAAATTTATGTTGCTGCTGGAAAAATGTTCGTGGTAATTCTAAAATCTCTTTCTATTTGCAATATTGCTCTGGAATTCGATAATGTGTAGTTATTTTGATGGCAACCCCTCGATTTATACGTGAATACACCCAACCCACGACCCGGACAAGAGATGCCTTTCCGCAAGGCAAGCACGCTCCCTATTGTGTTGAAAATTAGACTAAGCCACACTGCAAATTTCCATATTAAATACTAATAATTTTGAAGTGTTTGAGGTCATGAGTTCACCCATGATTGTAATTTGATATGCCGCCGAGAACACTTATGCATAAGAAATGGCGGGAAAATTAATTTAATTTGGCTTCAAATAGTTTGGGTGGGGACCGGCAAATCATCCACCACAAAATGATTCTTCAAATTGTGCTTCTGAAGAAATTTACCAGAAGCACCGTCCATTGGTTCATTAAATAGTATTAATAGGCAAAAATGCACTTTTCGTGTCTACGCAAAGTTGAGATCCAAATGTGGGAGAGGTTCTGCATCCATATATAGCACACCTGTGTAAATAGGCATTTCGATAAAATGCCACCCACCTCTCTCACGTGAGCCGGAGACCACGACATTAGATAAAATTGGGCAGAAGAAAAGACTATACTATGGAAAAAATGGAGCCTACACTTGAGATTAGGAACCAAGGGACACTAAAATGTAAAAAAAAGTTGAATTGAAACTTTCATTCGGCGGAGGTTTGATTGAAAGACATACAAAAGGTAAAAAAAAAATTATGGTATTCGCATAATTATTGTTGTGTCATCATCGGCAAAATCATCATGAAACTCTCAATAAATATCATGTGTGTATTAGAAAATTCCTCTGGCGACATTCACTCTCCTCTTTAAGCATGTAATTGTGCACTTTATTATTGCGAAATTGTGTACCAGGTAATTCACTATTGCGAGCTTTTTATTATTGACATACAAAATTGAGTCATGTGTGTGAGACACAAATCATAGGTGAATTGAATAGTGGAAAAAAGACGTGAATTTAATTGCTAAATGTACCTAATTTATATATATACGCTAGAATATCCAATGCAACTTAATTAGATAATTTGATATTGAGAAGGAAGTCCAGCTACTGTTTTATAAGATCAAACAAATTGACATACTTTCTGATTCTTATTTTTTCTTAAAGAGCAATTTATAAGCTAATTTTTGCTTTATCACCTTGTGTATTCTCTCAAACTTTTCGTGTACAACAAAAAGAAGAAACATCTTGAGATGGATTTATTACCATGAAAATTGAGCTACTGCGAAGATGATGAATTCATCTTAGCGCTTTACGAGATGTGTCAAGAGGTCGAGCATACATATGTTCTAAGAATCTTTTACAGTTATTTATTAGTCTTAATTTATTTCTGTTACACGAAAAATTCCAGACTCTAAACTTACACTGAACATTTTTCAAAAGCTTCGATTATTGAGAACAGAGATCACTTCTTCGGGTATTCCTTGAGAATGAATCAAGAAAAGAAAATTTAAACACGAAAATCTTTAAATAAATTATGTAAAATAATTTTGTGTGATTTTTTGTCTGGTAAAATGATCAAAAACAAAATCATAGTTCAAGTTCAGCAAAAAAAACAAAAAAAAGTTACCAATCAAAAATTCGGTGTGACATTGAATTTTTTTCAAAATTCCAGTTTTAAAAAAAGTATCATAGGTTAGAAAAAACAGAACATTGAAAAATTTCATATTTTTCACAATTTCATAAATTTCATAAATTTTGCATTGAGGGTTAAGATCAAAAATTGTAAAGCGTATCTAGCTTTCACTATTTTAACTAAATAAGAGAAGGACCCAGCGATATTTGAGTTTGTCATAGTTAAGGGAGTAGTTTTATGCCTTTCGCACACTAGCTTTTGCTTTGTAAACATATTTTTTACTTTTTAGTGAGAGTGAATGAAACATAGATCTAGTCATCTCGCTCACTCTCATAGACAATTTTGAATACATGTTTACCAATAAAAGTTATTGTGCGCTTGGCATTGCAGCCATAATAAACAGCCCAAAAACAATAACAGCTGTCCTCGGGGATCATAATGTCCAACGCACAATAACTTTTGTTTAGTAAACATGTTTTTCACATTTCAATGAGAGTGAGTGAGATCTAGATCTAGTCATGTCTCTCTATTTCATAGGAAGTCTTGAAAACATGTTTATTAACAAAAGTTATTGTGTGCTGGGCATAAGTCTGAATCTCAGTTCTCTCATGTAATACCCATATTTCACCCAAAATATAACAGTTCGATGGAGAGTGATCGTGGACTCGAAAAGTAATTTGAAAGATGGAACAGAAGAAAGTTCAAGTCAAATTAAAGCTGTTTGACAAAAAATAAAAAATAAAAAAGTCGTAGGGTCCGTAGGGTGAAAGGAACGTCTATTGATACTTTAAGAACTCGTATCAGCACCTATTGACACCCTACTCTGTACCATTTAGGATTTGAAATTTGAACATCTCTGTTTATAGTAAAAGCTATATTACAGAAAAAACGTTATATTACTTATATTTTTATTGACAAAAGTGTCAATAGGGGTTCCCTGTCGAACAGACGTCCCTCCGACCCTATGAAAAAAGTCTCTCTCTTTAGGACTATGCAGATTTTCCTCAGTTCAAAAAGTGGAAATTAAGCCTTAATCTAGTTCAAGTATATATCTTTGTGCCTGAAAATCTCAATGATCAGAAAATTTACTCTGATGAGTTGTCGGAGGTCTCACAGTATAAGACAATAGAAATAAACATGATTCCAGCCCAGGAATGCTTATCGATCCTGCTATAAAATCTACCATTAATGCGGAACAGAGAAGTCTCTCTAATACAAGCCAATAATATATTAGCTTCAAAGCCAGGCTTCACCGGAAAGGCGTTTGGGACCTCAAAATGCACCGAACTGAAGAGAAAGAGAGGTTGGACCTTCTGCTGGCGTTGCCTGGACACTGAAAAGACCACCGTGATACCACAGATCGTAATATATATAGGTAAATAAAAGACCTTCCCAATAAGAGGGAAACACTGGAACGATTGAGAACATCAGGCACTAGGATGCTTCATAGAATGATTCTCTCAAACTCTGGAGAATGCCAAATTGATCCGAATCTATTAGGCAGGTAGATAAGCTGCTTCAAGTCTTCTTACTTAAACTTAAAGTGTTGCCCTCCCGAAGATAGGTAAACTAAAAAGTACAGCTTCTGGCCACTGAAAACTCTTCTTGGCGTATCGAATACCATTCCCAAAAAGGATATGGTACAACGATACGTTCAATAATGACATTCCATTGCAATTATCAATGAGCTGAATTGAGAAAAAAAGTAAGAAAATATTGCGAATTGGCTAATTATTACTTCAAGTGATTTGTATGTCCGTGTACTGTTAAGTTATTTAATTTTCATAAAAATACTTCCTTTTGCATAGCTCGAATAAGGGATCGAATAAACTCAAAAAAAAATTCCTTTACGATGGAATATAAAATGAATTAAGCACTGGCTCTATGGTGCAAATGTTCTAAACTTGTAGCCGTAGGTCTCAAGAAATGTTCTAGACTCTAGAGCTCGGGGTGTACGAATCATATCAGGTGAACTTTATTACACTCGAATTCTGTACCCACAGGTCATAAGATTGAAAATCCCAACCATTGTGAGAAATTTACGTCAAATTGCAGCATTTTAAGAATAATTTCTTGGAGTGTGTATAAAGACCAATAGGGAATCTTGGAGTAAAAGCAATATTAATCATCTTTTCATAAGCTACGAAAAGATTTAATAGATTTCTAATTAGAAAAGTCTTTTAAAAAAATACTGCTCTACAAATTTGTTATAAACTCTTTTCTCACATTCCTTACTATCACAAAGAAAAATGTGCTTTTCAAGGCATTTTGTAAAAACGGTAAAAAATTAATCTTAATAAAGATTATTAAAAATACTGTGGATAATTTGTATAACCAAACTCGAGCTAATTTGAGAAATTTTTCGATTCGCTTTGTTTACTACAAGCACTCGCAAATGAAAGAAATATTTTATGTTACCAATTAATTCTTGTGCAACTTTTCCGCAAACCATTTCTTCTATACATTATTGACGGTTAAATATTTTAACATTAAAAAGTATTTTTTTTTAAATCATGTTTTTTTTAGTTTTATATTCCTTGATAAAATCTCTCATTTTTTCTGTTTAATGTGGCTAAGAAATATTATCAATAGGGTTAAAAAAGGAAATCGTGCTTACTTGTTTTTTTTTTTAAGATATCTAATTTGAAAATTTTCAATTTTTCACATTTTGCACAGGGTTCTTCTGATAGAAATCTATTTTTTTTTAAAGTAAGCTTAATGAATTATTGTATCGCATTTCCTTCACAAAACTTTTTGACATTTAATGATTTTTTTTTGAATTATGAAAAAGTATTTTCAACATTTTTGTGATATGCAGACGTGTGACTTGAGAAATTAAACTGTTATTCAATTCACGAGGTCTGCATGCGATGTTAAAAGTACTTATATATTTAACAGTCACATTTCTCTTAAAGAAAATTCTTTAGCACTTCAAGAGAATCAATAGAACAAACAACAGCAAAAACATTAGCATCTCAAACTACAAAAGTTCCATCTCTACTTCCCAAGTTTATTTTTTTTCTCGAACATCAACTCATTATAGTAGTGATCTTCTAATGACGAAGGATGGGAGGAAGATTCTCAAAAGTTCAAGTACAGAAAGCAAACAAGAACAGGTGAAGACGTTGTGTAATGATGGAATTAACAAAAGGTGTACATTTGAATAAATTAATCAGCATGTTTGAAAAAGACGAAAGAAAACTTTGAAAAGAAATAGAGAGAGATCTTGAATGCATGTGCCTTGCTGACAATGAAGTGGGTGCCACATTAGGGAGCTCACTATTGAAAATTATGATGATGGTTGACACATTGTGAATAATTGATTTGCACTTTGAACAAATAAAATTCTCTGTAAATTGTAAATCACTATCTATCTTCAGTAGATCATAAATTATCACTTGAGATATCACCGAATCGTGCAACAAAATATAAATAATTTTTGAACTTATTACTTTGAATAGAATGAGCTTAAGAAAGAATAATTATTGAATTTTACCTTGTAATCATTTTTGTTTGTTTTTTTTTTTGTGCACAAAGTCCGAAGATGATTGCCAGAAAGTTCCACTTTTCAGTTGTCTTTCACCTCAGCGTGAAGAGTACACTAATCCTCCAAGATGTTCTTCTTGGCCTCAACTCACAACAGTGACTATCTCACAGTTCAGTTAAAATCCCAAGCCGATTAATTATTTACTTTATATATCAATTTTATGACTATATTAGCTTGAAAACTGACACTTCACTACTTGTACGATGGATTAATAAAATTAGAGCTATAAATTGGTCTTTCCCATGCTGAAGCACTAAAATCACACTGCAAAGCCAGATGGTGTCCTCAGGAGGAAATTCAGCTACCTCCTCAACACTGTAGTCCGTAGGCACAAGAAGTGCTCTCAACTCTTGCAGTCTCCTCCTAGCACTGAACCTATTGAGACAGCACTTGCACAAATCACTCAAAAAAATAAGCCTAAACTGCAACTAACTGGTGAAGAAGACCACCTGCATTGCCTCAATGATACCCAACTGAACCACTCTGCGGTTCTTTGCTGACTGACTGGCTCCTGTATTTTGTCCACGAAAGAAATTCATCAGCAACACACGAGAGTCGAGAGAGGTTTGCACGACTTTCGAATCAAAGAGTCAATTATTTTTTATCACACTGAAAACTTTTGCAGAGTGGTGAGGCCAAACCGCAATGGAAGGAGAAGTGAGTGGTGGCAAGTGTGCAAAATGTTTGTTCTCCTCCGCAGCAAAACGCCTGCACAAGTGTTTTAGTACACTGCAAAAGAGCTAACGGAATATCTGCAGGTGAGGAGAAATGTTGTTTCTTGTGAATGGAACATGTGGTTTGGTGATGGAAAGCTGGGGAAGTTGATCGTGAACGAATTGTGAGGGGAAATAATTGAACGAAAAGTACAGAAAACCATTCGAATCGTCAACGCCTGAGACAGTTTCAGAGAGCTGGAATAATCTGGTGAAAATACAATTAACAAGGTGTTGAGGAAGATTACAAATAAAGGCAAAAAATTGTATTACAGACAAGTGTGCAAAGTAGTTGCGCAATTTTCAGTAATATTTGATAGTTTGTTTCTAAAATTTCATATTCAATTTAGAGGCTAGAAAGAATTCGTTCCAACACGAATATAAGATTCTTTGGCAAAAAAATTTCCGAACTTTTTATGATCATTGTTATTAAATCCAGATAAATGAGGATACAAAGTAATTCTGAAGGGAGGAATGACTCTTCATAGAAATCTAATCTCGATTACGTTTTGTGTGGTCTTTCAGATACTTTGAAACAGACCTGTATTTCTATTTAGGGCAAACTAGCGGGACAGAGGCTTAGTCCAGTTTCCGAAGTACTCACAATCCACAAGAAATTTTAATGATTTTTGAAAATCTAATAAGTCATTTACTTTTTTAATCCTTTAAGGACGATTGGAACACCGGTGTCCCATTAAAGAAATTTTTGCTGACCACTTCAAGGCATTTTTTTCTTATGTCTATACATAATTGTAAAGTAGAAGGTTGAAGGAATCTAGAATATTTTTTGCAAGTCTCTAGCTATTTGCTATGTAGTAAATATTTAAGCTCAAAAATGGCGAATTTTTAAATTCTCAAATTCATTATTGATTTTATTTATTTTCGTTCATAGAAGCACAAAATACACCAAATCAGTCTCTGTTGGACTTTCCAAGGTTAGATGTAAGACTTATCATTGATTATGTTTTTCAGTTTAATTTTTATTGTTGATTTTCAACCCGTAAAAAGTGTCTCGTCGTTAAAGGGTTAATACCCAACCGTAACGAAAATTTTCCAAAAAAAAGGACCAATGCTCTCTAGACACACTTACGAATTAATTCGAGAGACGCTTTAACGTAATTATAGTCTAAATAATGACAAGATTACATTTCCATCAGTTTTTGACTAATCTGTCTCTCTGTTTAGGCCGGGAATCGGCTTAGTTAGTGAAAAACCGATGGGAATTTAGAACAATCATTATTTTGATTATAATTACATTAAGCCGTAAGTGGTAAATGGGTTTAGGGCATAACCAATTAACTTCTGGTCTATTTGTGTATGGGTCTGCCTGCAACCTTTACACAAACTAACTAGCTATTTCACATAAAAAAAATCAATTCAGAAAAGATAGAGACATTTCAGTACGGTTCCACTAAAACGTATAGTTAAGTCAAGTCAAATCATGTTCAATCATGTTTGAATGATCACCACTGAATTCTTATTTTTTGTACACCCTAATAATTCTATTTTGTATTTAAAATCTTGAAGACTCATTAGAGTTGAGAATAAATTAAAAGAAGTTGACACTTTTATCGCCTTCTGCACTTAGACCAGTTAGGGGAAAGGCTCATAATTTTGTCCAGTTTCTTATTTTGGACACTTTGAGGATAACATTGGACACTAAAAATAAATTGATTAAAATGATGGATTTTTATTCCAATATTTGATGAATAATGAATTCTATCTAAATATTTGTTCTTTTTGGAAGATTTTGACACTAAATACGTTAAATTTTGAATATGATTTGAGTTGAAATGCTTTGTTGAAAATTCAGTGTGAGCAATTGCTTACGAGAAATATGAAAGAACTTCGTGTTTACTTCAAGTCTTATTTAGCTGTGGTGAAGGACTAACAATGTTTCTTCGCTTTTCTTGAGTCATATTATTGAATAATTCATTGAAAATTGTGTTGATTCACGTTAGTGGTGATTTGTACCTTGGACTTGAAGTGAGATTTGCCTTGCGAATTAGATTTTTCGTGTGAAAAATGGGAAATTTTCCAAGACATTCACCAGTGAGGTGATACTCCTTATTTTGGACAAGTGTTTTTCTCACGAAATTTCGTGAAGTTTTAGCTTTTGTGATGACTAGGTTGGACAAATGCCTGGAGAAACAAAGGAGCATCATCTCTATGAACGAGTTGTAGCGAGAAATGCCTTGAAAGGCTCCCGGAAAGGCCAGGGAATGAGCGAATCCGCACGTACTTGGAGTACCCAAGTCAACTCACTTTAATGAGTGATATAGAAAGTTTCCGGGCTTCTTGTGACATTCTACGTTTCCCTTACAGGAACAGGAAAAGGACTTGGTAAGATTGGTTCATGAAATGAAGAACAATGGGCATCCTATTGAGGCGGATTAGATGTCCAAATTTACAGCCAAATTGGCCAAATTAATAAACAAGTTGTCCAAAATAAGAGTCAAATTCACCTCTACATATCAATTCATTTTTAAACGTATTAAAACTAATTTTAGTAAAAATAAGACGATAAATAGCTTGCTAGGTTTCTAAACAACCCTTCTGAAAAGAGAGTAACAAGAAATGTCAATTAGTATTGAAAATATCGCACTTCAAACTTGGAACATCGATGCTTATAAGCAGACTGTCCAAAATTATGAGCCCCTACCCTAAAAGGGAGAAATTCAGAGAACCCATTAATGAACCACAAGGAAATGGTGATCTCATTATTCTTACTATTGAATCACAAAGATCTTGAGCAGTGGCTCAAAAGTTATATAAGATGTATAAACACAATTTTGGATGGAATAAAGTGTACATCGAGAGAAGCAAGAAGTCTTCTTTATTTTCAACTTTCTGATTTCCCCACTCGGAAATCATAATTGTATGTTATTATGTCCTTGGACCAATTTTATCATCCCCAATCATTCCTTATTCTAGACTTCTCCTATAAAAAAGAAATCTCATATAAATTTCATTATTTTCTCACGTGATTTTAAATTGAGAAGATGAAAATTAAGAAGATACTGAATTCTTCCGAACCAATGTATTAAAGAACACAACTTTCAAATTTCTATTATTCTTAGAATCTCTTACAATCCGTAGTAAAATGAATCAATTCCCCAAACTTCTTTTTTTTTTTTGATAAAATGATGGAATTTCAGGTTTTGAAATATTTTACGGATATATGTATACTTGGCGATTGTTGATCTTATGTAGATAGTTGCGGTATAGTTGCTAATAGAATCTGCTCACATATCATTCAAACAGTTTTCCTGGGATCGTAACACTGTATCAAAGCATATAGTCCTTAATCAATTATTAATAGCATTTTGCAATATTGTGTCATAATTTTCAACACCTATCTGTAAAATGTTCTTTCACCTTATTTTCCACTGAGGTCTTTTAAGTCTTGCCGAAAGCAATATATCTACAAAAAAACGCAAGGCGCTCATCAAATGGACACAAAATGGGGTTATTAAGGTACCAAAATACCATCGTTAAAAGATGACGAGCGAATAAATGAAAATATGATACTTTTATTGATGCTTTCGATACGGCCTTAGGAAGATTTTCAATCTACAGATAGATGTTTCGGTCACTTTTGCCCGTGAAATTGACGAATGTAATGGAAATCATGAACATTGTTTTGCCATCAGCTTAACTGAGTAAATTGATTAAAACCAACGATAAATATTTTATTAAGAAAATTTCGCAATCACCCCTACAGTTATACTTTTCACTTTTAATAACCACTTTCGTCGTATTTGGGCAACACATTTTAATGTAAACATTACATCTTAAGTGCATTGCACTGATTTTCTTGAAAATGTTTTTTATGTTTAATATAAATCATCCGATAATTTTATATATATATATATATATATATATATATATATATATATATATATACACACACATATATATATATAATAATATAATAATAATATAATATATAATAATGTAAAAGAAATGTGCAGACAATTTTTGCAATTTTTGGTCCAAAAAATTTTTACAGTTTAAGCGTAAAAAAAAATTTCGGGTTCGTCGCTTGTGAAAAAAGTTGAAGTCTTTCGTTCAATTGAAAGTCTGTTTGGCTTTTTGTAGACTCTATTGCACACTGTGACATTGACATTTACGCAAGAATGACTAATTGACTAATTACTAATAGTTTTAGTTATATTTTTTCCCACAGTGATCTTCACACTGAATATCTGAAGAAATATCCATAAATACTGAATGTTATGTTATCGAGAGATTGAATCTGCATGTATGATTTCACTGAACATACCAGAGCGATGTTTATTGTTAAACGGAACACGCTCGAATCATTAACCCATAAAAATAATTGTGCAATTTTACTGAGAAAAAGTGTCTGGTGGGAAGCAACTTGAAACTTGAGACATCCTTATACTAGTAGGATTTATGTGTTCATAAGCTTTTCTTTCGTCATTTGAAATAGCAATTTTCTCTCTTAGTACAGTGTCCAGACAAAAAAAAGCGTCAAGATTCGATATAACATTTTAGTGTTGTACTGAATAAGATCTCAAAGATTAGACATTTCTTGGATCACTGAAGAATTTCATCATATGGTTTTTCTAGCTGGTGTACGTCTTATGCGAAATGCGGAGGATTGTGAGGTATTTTTCCTCAGGAAATATTCGCATTGACAAGTAGGAGGGATAGAAAATAATTAAATAATCAGGGAAAAAAAAGTCCATCAGATATAAGAAAAGTGAGAGACGCTATAAATGTTGAAGGGCAGCAAAGAAAAAAAGAAGGAACGTCTCTGGCTTCATTATGATCACATTTACAAGCCCATTGAGTAGGCATTTCAACAGCTGAGACAAGAGCGAAATTGCAGGAGAGACAAATGTATCAATGTTACTGACCGTAATCGAAGTGAATTTATGAGAGTATTCAATTGTGAACTCAGGGAAGGTACAGCAAGAAAATATCATGCTGTGATCGACAAGGTCTCGCATGTGTCCCTATTGTTTTCAACTTTACCAGCAGATTATGTGACCGCATGATAAGATCGATATTGATTTTCTCACATTTTTTTCTGCCGCAAACTTTTTGCTTCATTTCACTTTTCACAGTACCCAGACTCTGAGTGGGTCAAACAGCCGGGGTCAAGAAATTCATCAAAATATTTGTGCTCTGTGCCACCCCTTTTCGCTTTTAACTGCATTTTATTTCAGTTGAATGGGATTGGCTAAAGATTTGGACCATAAACCCATGAAATTTTCTGCAAAGTAATTTGCTATATTTATGACTTGCGTATAAGTTATAGCGCCTCTTCTTAAGGTTTCACGAGCTTAACACTAATTCTAGGTTAATAATTGGCCACTTAAAAACCTATCATTATCTGTTTATGTAAAATAAACAGTAAAATAAGCAATATGTAGTCGAGATTTTCCACCTGATAGCGAAATAGAGCCCGGCTGGTGGATTCCCTTCCCTGTTCGCGGGAAATTCCCTTCCCTGTTCGCGGGCCTCGCTCCAAGCAAGGCCTTTTACTGGCGGTATATAGTTCTGTTGCCCGCCGTGTGGGGGATTGGCGGACAGGCGACACTGTCAGTCAGTCGGTAACATGACCTGGAAGAGTACGGATGGAGGCACAGAGCTGGGTCGCTGCCGGGCAATTGTCCGCGATAAGCCTTGGTCTCCTTATGGAATCTTTCAGGGCAGAAGCCCGGCTACAAATAAAATTTAAACTATGATGACTTAAGTATTTAAAATCATAGAAGAGATTTTTTGTCTAGATTAGAGGCATTGGCAGGGATAACCGGAACAATGTAAATTGAAAGCTAGTTGTTATCAAGTGTCAAGCTAACACAAATATGTTATTGAACTGAATTAAATAACCAACAAAGGGTAGTTTAATACTCATTTTTGAAAATATTTGAATAAAGCAGCTGAGAAAAAACATGTGACATCCAAATGGTTTTGCATAGGGGAAACTGGAGCATCACAAAACACGGGGTACCACCAAACACTGCGATTTTGTAA
Source organism: Phlebotomus papatasi (assembly GCF_024763615.1). Classification (NCBI taxonomy): domain Eukaryota; kingdom Metazoa; phylum Arthropoda; class Insecta; order Diptera; family Psychodidae; genus Phlebotomus; species Phlebotomus papatasi. Next base: position 45,940,559 of record NC_077222.1, on the reverse strand, counting down.
TTGGATATTCGACTTCAGAGGATAAGACCTATAGGAATTTATAGGCACTATATGGATGGTTGTCCACTGAAGGAATGGTCGAGATAGTCAAAGTAGTTTAGAAATAAAAACTGGTGTTTGGTGGTACCCGTGTTTGGTGGTGCCCCAGTTTCCCCTAGAGAGTATAATCGATCAGATATTCCGGATATTCGAAGATAAGTGAAGTCATTTTGGTTTTCTATAAATTTATACTATCATAAAAATTCCATCAATATAGCCATCGAAGAAATCATCTTTTCTCCCAAAAAGGAATCCTCAAAAATTCCATTTCGTCAAAATATTAATAAAACATAGATTTATCGACAAATTGCACAATAAGAGCCACACAAAAGGTATAACAAACATTTTCCGCCAGTAATTGATTCCGTGTGCAAATTTTTTTTTACACTATTCACCACACCAAAGTCTTTCGTTCGGTATTTATCCAAATCGTGATTTATCATTTCTCAATTATAAATTTTATATGTAATGAAAAATCATATATTGGCGTGTTGCAAAAAGGGAGGCACTTTCGCTTGTGGGCTGGGTCAAATTTTCAAATTCGCAAGACAACCAAACCGATCCAATTAAAGTGTCTCTCTGAACTACGTTAATAGTTGGAAAAGATCCGAAAATATTCGATGGAGGTGAAGAAATTCACAGAAATTCCAATCTAAAACAATCTGTTTTTTCCTTATAGTTTGAAGGTGGCAAGACAATTTACTATCTGCAGTGACATGAAAGTCCAGACACCCATTTGTTTAGGGGCCCCTAGAAGATAAAAAAGAGTTCAACTTTAGAACAAGCACAGTGCTTTTCAGGCTCTCATGTAGTTTACAACCAACACCATACCTTTTCTTTTCAACTGGATATTTTCACAAAACACGATCGAGTGAATGTTGTCTCCTTTGGAGCTACATGTAAGTATTTGTTAGGACGTATAAATAACTCAAAAAGTGCATTTTACTATGCAATCAGTTGATTGCATTTTGCCAGAAATCATCTAGGCTCACTGCTACTGTACATATATCGACTCTTCAGCAAACAGATGGTATAATTCCATCATCCAAAGATTTAGGAGGTGTTTCTTCACTGAAATGGAAGCACATGATTCAATAAGCGGCGCATATATTAGCATATAGTGTGGCCTATGCTCAATTAAATTCTCTCTCCTATAAGCAAAAAAATAAAAATAAAAAGAGCTATATTGCTATGAAAATTCGAAAGGTTTTTGCCATATAAACACACAGATACAGTCTTCGTGAATTGGAGGACCTGTCACCTGACAATCATCGCTGTGCAGACGCCCTTGATACACCTGATAAATCAGTGCAAAGCAACTTTTGTGAATAACATCATTCAACATTGCTTTATTGAGTACCTCTTATGTCGCAGCTTATGTAAAAACTGAAGTGTTGTTCTTGTATTTAACTTCAAGTACAAGTTGCAACGCCAATTGGTATAGTTTATTTGTTGGTAGATGCATTTCAGAAAAATTCAACAAGGTTGGAGAACAATTACAGTTAAAAATCTTTAGCCGTTACATTTCAAATTTAAATTTGACGTTTTATGTCATATTCGAGTTCTTAAAGTTTTATAATTGAATGTGGAGTTATTTTCAAATACTTGGTTTATGTTTTGGCTAACTGTTTAAGGACGAGAAGCTTTCCGCTCAGCGAAATTCAACGAAATCAAGTTTCACTCGATATTTTAGCCTAAATAAGAGATTTACGGTTAAAAAGAAATTTTCCCATCCCTAGGAGTCCTGGAAAACTATTTGTCATATATGACCCGATCGTCCTTAAAGGTAATAAAGCACAAAATTTTCTAGACGACTAGTTTACTCGTTTGCTCTGTTATTAGGTGAGATTCTTAACAATCTCACCTACAAGTGGTGAACGGAAAAGACCTGTCTTGTCTCTTGCAATTTTTATTTTAAACGACGTTTCGGGAATCTATGTCCCTTTCATCAGGTCTACAAAACATTAATTAACAATTTTGGTTACATAGGATATTTTTTTGTCATTCAGCTGCAGAAACTTACATAAAATAATGGGGAAGAAACACGTAAGGTTTAAGTTCGTGCACTGCTTACACTGGGATCTATGGACAAAACAGGGACGGGAGCTCATCTCCATGCAATAGATAGACACAGAATGATTTGACAACTTTTTATCAGCTCTCATCACAGCTGTGAAATTCCTCATCTGTTGTTCTTCTGTGATTTCTCTGTCTCAATTTAACTTGTTGTAATAGCCAATTATACGTAGTGTTCACTCCTTGGGTATCTGTTTTCTTGTTCACAGTATGTGTTTTGTTTATATGTATGTGTAACATTTCTAAAAATTCCAGTTTTCTGTTGTGGTCACACTTGTCCAGAATTTCGGGTGCGTTGAATTGAAATTGATGTTGTTCTTGTCTCGCATGTGTGACCAGTGCTGTAGTGTCTTGTTGCTCCTCTGTTTTTTGTTGTTGTTGGGATACGCTTCTTCTGTGTTGGTTTAATCGGTCTTTGAGCCTCTGTGTTGTTTTTCCGATGTACATCTTATTACACTCGCATGGAATGCAATAAACCAATCCACTCTCCATCAATGGATCCAGTTTGTCTTTTAGATTTGTATGCATCCCTGAAACAGTGTGGGTGCATTTGAATGCTATTTTTAGGTCTGGTATGTTAGAGCATAAAATTCTTTTTATCGCATCACTTAATTTGGGGATGTAGGTGATCGATTTGTAGATAGTGTTGTCATTTTCGTTCTGATTTTGAATTCTGCTTTGTGTGGATTGTTGATTATTGTGTGTGTTCCAAAGAACATTGATGAGACCGGGTGGGAATCCATTAATTCGGAGTCTGGAGAAGATAATGTCTCTGATGCTTTCTCTGTTTGTGGTGGTCAGTTTGTTTACTCTTTTTATAAATCCAATAGCCGTCCCTATTTTTTGTTGAAGTGGATGTTGCGAGAAGTAATTCAGCATTCTGTCTGATGCCATCGGTTTCTTGTACCATATTGTTTCTAAATTTGATTGTCTAATGACATAAGTGTCTAAATATGGGAGTCCACCGTCTTTTTCCACCTCCACTGTGAACTGCAGCTTCGGATGATATGCATTGAAGATTTGTAGTATTTCTGCTATCTTGTCTTGTGGAACGAGACAGAAGATATCGTCAACGTATTTCGTCAAACATAATACTTGCACTGTAACTTTTTCTAAGACCTGGTTCAACGCATAGTCCATGACTATATCCGCGATGATTGGTGAGAGCGGACCACCCATCGGCATACCATCAATTTGTATGAAATTTTGGTTTCCAAATGTGAAATGGCTCGTCTCCAGACAGAATCTCAGAATGTCAAAGAATAGTTTTTTATCGATAGTTGTGGTGATCTTTCCTGCATTCCAGTGTGCTTCTATAATTTCCATGGCAAGATTGCGAGGTATGTTTGGGAATAACGCGACGACATCCAGGCTAACCATGACATATCCTTCCGGCACCTCACAGTTCCTTATCCTCTCAACAAATTCAAACGAATCTTTCACATTGTATCCGTTCATATTAGATATAGGTTTTAAAATATTGTTTGCAAATTTGGACAACTCATATGTAGGTGATTTAATGCAAGAGACAATGGGCCTGAGTGGAATGTTTGCCTTATGTATCTTAGGTAACCCATAGATTCTTGGTGTTCTTGCATTATGTGTTGTTAATTGTCTCTTCGTTATAAAGTCAATATATCCTCCTTCGTAGAGTCTTTTGACTAGTGTGTTGTTCTTGCGTTCTGTTGTTGTCAACTGATTTGATGTGCTTCTTTTGTATGTGCTTTCATCTGATACTATGTCTAACATTTTTTGTTGATACTCATCCCTCCACATGACGACAGTTTTGTTGCCTTTATCGGATGGTAAGATGATGATCTCCTTATGGTCGTGAATGAACTTTTTTGTGATCGATTCTAGATTAAGAAAATATTTGTCTCGTGGATTTGTAGTGCGATGTGTAAGATGGTTCGTTATAATATTTGCTATTCTGGATCTAATTGTATTTTTCTGTGTGTGTCCGTCTTCTTCGTTTATTAAGTGAATAGCATCTTCTACCTCAGCTAGGAGGTGAAGTACAATGTCAGAGGGCAAAGATTTGTATGGGAGTGAAAATTTGGGGCTAAGACCCATGAGAAGCTGCATTTCTTGTGGCAATGTAACTGTGGTAGTGTTCACTACCCAGTCAGAGGCGGGCATGTTTACCACGTGACCCAATTGTTTGGTAAACAGTTTTTTATATTTGTTGGATTGGACATTTGAGCTTCTCTTAAATTCCCGCCAAAAAACTTGTTCTTGTACACAGAGGAAACCACTCATAGAAGGTATTCCCGTTGCTCTCAAAATGTACAGGAGCTCAGTCAGCTGTTTGTTCGTTCGATCCACCTCCCAGTAAATTACCTTAATTTCCATGCTTAGTATCTTGCGCTGAAATGACTTAATCATGTTGTCTATCTCCTTGTTGTACGGTGATTGTTTAGAAATAGTCTGATATAGGCATTTGACGTTGTTCATAATATGCGAAGGAATCACTCCTGATGACCTACACTTCAATAAGAATTGTTTTCTTGAGATCATTCTGGCATACTTCCTTAGTTCTCGCATATATGTTTTCATGTCCTGAGCTATGTTATGTCCAAATTGTTCCGAAATGCTTTGCAAGTAACTTGTCATGATTCCGTGAGGTGATTTGATGAGGTACGGTCCAATGTGGTATAACAAGTGGTGAACGGAAAAGACCTGTCTTGTCTCTTGCAATTTTTATTTTAAACGACGTTTCGGGAATCTATGTCCCCTTATTTGGTGGACTCCCATATTTAGACACTTATGTCATTAGACAATCAAATTTAGAAACAATATGGTACAAGAAACCGATGGCATCAGACAGAATGCTGAATTACTTCTCGCAACATCCACTTCAACAAAAAATAGGGACGGCTATTGGATTTATAAAAAGAGTAAACAAACTGACCACCACAAACAGAGAAAGCATCAGAGACATTATCTTCTCCAGACTCCGAATTAATGGATTCCCACCCGGTCTCATCAATGTTCTTTGGAACACACACAATAATCAACAATCCACACAAAGCAGAATTCAAAATCAGAACGAAAATGACAACACTATCTACAAATCGATCACCTACATCCCCAAATTAAGTGATGCGATAAAAAGAATTTTATGCTCTAACATACCAGACCTAAAAATAGCATTCAAATGCACCCACACTGTTTCAGGGATGCATACAAATCTAAAAGACAAACTGGATCCATTGATGGAGAGTGGATTGGTTTATTGCATTCCATGCGAGTGTAATAAGATGTACATCGGAAAAACAACACAGAGGCTCAAAGACCGATTAAACCAACACAGAAGAAGCGTATCCCAACAACAACAAAAAACAGAGGAGCAACAAGACACTACAGCACTGGTCACACATGCGAGACAAGAACAACATCAATTTCAATTCAACGCACCCGAAATTCTGGACAAGTGTGACCACAACAGAAAACTGGAATTTTTAGAAATGTTACACATACATATAAACAAAACACATACTGTGAACAAGAAAACAGATACCCAAGGAGTGAACACTACGTATAATTGGCTATTACAACAAGTTAAATTGAGACAGAGAAATCACAGAAGAACAACAGATGAGGAATTTCACAGCTGTGATGAGAGCTGATAAAAAGTTGTCAAATCATTCTGTGTCTATCTATTGCATGGAGATGAGCTCCCGTCCCTGTTTTGTCCATAGATCCCAGTGTAAGCAGTGCACGAACTTAAACCTTACGTGTTTCTTCCCCATTATTTTATGTAAGTTTCTGCAGCTGAATGACAAAAAAATATCCTATGTAACCAAAATTGTTAATTAATGTTTTGTAGACCTGATGAAGGGGACATAGATTCCCGAAACGTCGTTTAAAATAAAAATTGCAAGAGACAAGACAGGTCTTTTCCGTTCACCACTTGTTATACCACATTGGACCGTACCTCATCAAATCTCACCTACTATAATCCTAACAAAATTTCATGTCGTCCGATCGACCTCAAACTTGGCCAAAATGTGTTTCAGCACTTCCTGATCACGAATATATATGTGGCTATTTTACGTTCCCGGCCGGCCGGCCGGCCGCTCTTTGGAGCTTAATAGCTCCTAAACTAAAAAAGATATCGACTTGCGGTTTTCGGCAAAGGTTATATATCGCATGAAAATTGCAACTTGGTGCATTGACCCCCCACCCTCCACCCCTCCTTCCGCCATTTTGAAGAACCCCCTTTTTTTGTTTTCTCAATAGCTCCGCCCCTATGGCATCGAGCGGGCTCAAATTTTAGTATGTTATAGCTGGGCCTTAGAGCTTTCCATCAATACCAAACTTAAGGTCCCCCGACCCCCCTGACCCGAGCTATAAGGGTCCAAAAAAAAATTCTTAAAATGGCCATAACTCCGGTTCTAATTGTCAGAATTTAAAAAGTGAGGGCTTTTTGGAAAGCTCTCGTGAAATGCAACTTCCCTTCTAACATCGCAAGTTCATAAAACCACCGCTAGGGGCGCTATTATTAAAAAGAAAATTTTTAAATCTTATAAGTTAAATAACTCAAAAATTCCATTGTGCATCGGGCTGAAATTTTAGTATGTTGTAGCCGTTGATTATACCTATCAAACAAAAAAAAACCTTAAGTCAATCTAAAACCCCTGACCCGAGCTATAAGGGGTCAAAGTTCGAACATTGACCGGCCTCTATCTCCGGTTCTAACTAACATAGCGACCTAAATTTTACCTTTTTGGTTTCGTCTCGATGAGCACTTTCAGATGGAAGTTCAAAAAGTCACCACAGGTGGCGCTGTGATAGCGTCAAAATTCATCGAAATTCAAAGTCACTTTTCTCAAAAACGGCATTGTGCAAGTTAATGAAATTTTAGTATGTTGTAGTCCAGTCTAGGACGTTTCCAAAATGGTGCAAATGTGCGCTGTGGTTAAAACAGAACCGGAGATATGAGGGGTCAAAGTTCACAAAATTCAAAAAATCATATCTCCGGTTCTATGTGACCGATTTTGATGAATGAGGGCTTAAACGATAGATCTCACCAAATACTACAACTTTCTAAAATATTTGAACTTCGTGGGACCAACACCAGGGGCGCCACAGTCGAAAAACCATTTTCAATATCACATAACCTCAATTATCTCGACTGTCGCTGAACCGATTTTGATGATTACTTCAACATAATTGTAGAGCACATTTGTCTCTACATTTCGTCCATACATCATTTTCCGCTCAGACTACGCTATCACTCCGATTTTGCCGTTTAAGTGTGAAAAAATTGATTTTTCCCATAATAACGCTTTGAAATCACTCAGATGCCAATTTGACTGCCTCTACTCCACCAACACACTTAAAATAGGGTTTTAAATAGAAAGTCCCACAAAATACAACAATTCTTTGATATAGTTGAAGTTCAACAAATGACTACTTGGGGAACTCTGGATGAAAAAACAAATTAAGAAACAAAAAACCTCGCTTATCTTGGATTCTGAGTAATCGATGAGATCATGTTCTATAGGAAAATTATAGAGTACATTCTGGTCTACATTTCACCCATATATCACTTTTGTGCCAGTTCATCCCACTCCTTTATATTTTGGTTTAAATACAAAATTTGTATAATTTCACGAATTTGATTCAAGATAACTGAATGGCGACTCACAATTTCAGCTCTAAATCGAATTTGCATGCACTCCGAGTTAGCTCACGTTAAGAATCTCACCTACATAAGCCGGTTAGGATTATCTGTCCCTTTTTGAAAGATAAATAACTTGAATATATTTGTAATATTAAAAAAAAATATTTAGAGTACGAGTAAAAATTAAAACGATCAAAAATTAATTTTAAAAAATCTCATTCAATTTTTGGTCTCAAAGACTCTTGAAGACTTGTACACAAAAGCAATAATTTTTATGAAAAAATGTATTATTTACTTCCTTTTTAATTTTTATGATATTCATCGAAACAATTGCGAGTACTGGTAACACAGAGATAAATGCCGCATGCCTCACAAATACAATTGGTCTTATAATCCTTTTTTCTGATTGCACCATGTGCACCTCAGTTTTCTTCGAAACATGTTTGATGGTAATGGGTAGGTGCAATGTTGTTTGTCTCATAGAATTTAAGACGTACAGTTGCACATTGCTGTGGATCTGGGAGTTCTTCCGGAGTTGATGCGTTTTCGATGAAGACTTCTAAGTCCACTTCATCCACGTCTTGTTCCAAATATATTATGTCGCTTTCGTTCAGGACAAGATTGTCGGCATCATCGCTATCTTCCGGGCACAATATGTGGATGATTTCGGGTTCATTGATCATGAAACTTTTTTTTCCATTTTTGAAGTCATGTACAAGAGTAAAAGTTATGAATTTACAACATATACGCAGAAGTATCTTATAAATTATCAAAATATTACTTTCCTCAGTCAGTATTGCACTGGGAAATCTCAGAATTGATATATCACACAATATTACACGAATAATTAACTATTTTGCGCACACGTACACAACAACATGAAACAGTCTAACCTCAAATCTTCGAAAATCCACTAGAGACAAATTCGGTGTTTTTTACCTTTAGGGACGATTGGGTGACCCATGAAAATTATGAAGCTTTCCTGAAAATACCAATAAACTATAATTTTTACTTTGTTGAGAAATATTATGTATAGTTATTATAGTTTCTAGTCCCAAGAGGTTTTTGCTTAAAAAAAAATAGAAATAAAAAATATTAAAATTCAAGCACCAATGTGAAAATTTGAAAATTCGTCATTTTTGAGCTTAAATATTTTTTATATAGCAAGTAGCTGGAGATTTGCAAAAAATATCCTAGATTCCTACATACAATTTCTACTTTGTGATTAGGTACAAACATTAGAAAGAAATAACTTCAGGTAGTCAGGAAAAATTATTTTCTCTATGGGTCACGGGTGACCTAGTCGTCCTTAAAGGGCTAAACAAAATTTATTGTGAAGGGCTCGCTATTAAAATGTTATTTTTTCAAAGGTTCTCCATCCAGATATAATATTGACTGTATACTTCGGGAGAGTAAAACGCATAATGCCCAACCCACAATAACTTTTGTTGGTAAACATGTTTTTGACATTTCAGTGAGAGTGAGTGAGATCAAAATCTAGTCATCTCACTCACTCTTATAGGCAGTTCCGAAAACATGTTTACAAAACAAATGTTATTGTGCGTTGAGCATAATGACCAGCGCACACTAACTTTTGTTTGTAAACATGTTTTCAAAATTTCCTATGAGAATGAGCGAGATGACTAGATCTAGATCTCATTCACTCTCATTGAAATTTCAAAAACATGTTTAATAAACAAAACTTATTGTGCGTTGGGCATAATGCCCAGCACACAATAACTTTAGTTTGTAAACATGTTTCAAAATTTCCCATGAGAATGAGCGAGATGACTAGATCTAGCTCTCACTCACTTTCATTGAAACGACAAGAACATGTTTACAAAACAAGAGTTATTGTGCGCTGGGCATAACACTCAATCAACGAATCCCCTAAACAGTGCTGATTTGGCGACACTAATTGACTGGCAATTTATGTTAATCCAGGAGTATGTAATGTACTGGTATTACTGAGGCCGTGAACCACCTTATTGTTAGAATGAGGTTAAGTTGGATGAGGGTTAGGTTTACGCTCGACGCTTGTTTCAACACTCAATTCAACACTCGTTTGTTTGAATCCTTTTTACTTTGTGGGTCAACAATTTTTTTGTAAAATAATCGTTCTTCAAAGATTTTATGGCACAGGTTCGCCAATACTTGACCAGCAAAGATATATTAAAGTATTCTCTTCCTGGGACAATGCTTCCCGGTCATACAAATGAGAAGGAATTAGTGGTCTATTTGCTTCCAAACGTAATACGGGCTTCAGACCGAAGACTTGGCAGCCATATGGCTTGGCTTATCAATCAAGACTTTATGAAAAAAAATTAACATAGAATTGGATTACTAAGGACGAAATTACCTATTATATTCTGTAAAAGCAACAAAATTGATTGATATTTATTATTTTGAGACCTTCGAGAACTGGTTTAAACCTTTAATCTGAAGACCGCTTAACATACACCATGCAACCCACAGACAAGATGTCTTCACTAAATTAGTGTATCATTAACTGACTGATAGGATAATAAATAAAATATACAATAGTAATGAGGGAAGAGCACCAGCTATTGGCAGTATTCCTCGGATCGTCAGGTTAATACCACATTGTTGCTCCAAATTAAATGATATTTTAAAAATTATTAGCCACTTTTTACCATATAACTCTCAGAAAAATACAGTGCATTAACTCAGATTTATTTTATAAAATCAATTTTCCCTGAGACACCTGGGGTGGAATGATAACTTTTCGACACTATCGAATCGATAGTATCGATAAATCTATATCTCTTAGATTAAGTGAATGTCGACTATTTACGCACTGTTGGGTCATTTATTGTGACATTCTTAAAAGAATGTGACTCTTGATAAATACCTATATTATTTACAGAAAGTGCAGTTATCGTTTAAATTTTTCAGAATCGACAGTCGACACTATCGTAAATAATCTTCGGTAGATTACTGACGGCAATTCGTATAAGAAGGTCAAGGAGATGAACTCCCTCCGGATGCATCAGGGGGTGCAATGCTTTCAGGACAGGAAAACACATAATTCTTTGCCAAATCTTTCGACGCTTCAACGCGTCTTCCTCGTTGATTGACATTGATCAATGTCCAAGAAGGAGTACCCGCGACGAATTCCCGATTTTCCCTGTGAATCCTCATTTGGAGTAGTAGACAGAAAGTGCGGACAAAATTTCAGAGACAAATCACAGATTTGACCACTGAGGAAGACGCGTTGAAGCGTCGAAAGCTTTGGCAAAGAATTTTGTGTTTTTCTGTCCTGAAAGGATTGCACCCCCTGACGCATCCGGAGGGAGTTCATCTCCTTGATCTTCTTATATCGTAAATAAGTTATCATGCCACCCCTGATTAAATTCCTTACGATCCGAGGTGCAGAGTGCAAGATTGCAATTACACATATTTTTATTAATTTATTGTAAAAATTAAAAATTCAAAAACACAGATATAGTTAAAGGGATCACTAATGTATCAATTAGCATACATAAAAATACCAAATAATGTTTTGAGGATTATATTTGCAACTAAATATGGAGCATGTCTCTTAACATTCCGATCCGGGGTACTTTTCCCTTATATACATTTTTATATTTTTGGTAATTTCAATACACGAATCTTACTTTTGAGCTCACATTTTGAGAAATTTTCGTCAAAATGAAACATTTTGAAGTAAATCGTTTGCAAGCATCTTATCAAAACTCATCATTTTGATAAAAATTTCTCACGTTATGTAGAAGTCATCGAGGCTTTTACTATTCTTTTTTTGATGCAAATTGACTTAAATTTCCATGAAAAATGTTATCGATCTTCTGATGCTCATTTGATGATAAACTAAGGTTAAAATGCACGGTTTAATAGTCTACATTTAGTTTTTTTATTAACCATGCAGACCACTTTTTCTCCTGAAAATCCACATAATTTGTTCAATGTCACAAATAATCTAAATACACAAGTTAGCACTATCAATCACTACGGATAAAAAAATAATAAATAATTTCCTAAGATGTCGAGGGGAAAAAATCACGCAAGTATTACAAAATCATCTGCAAAGGAGCTATTTGGGTGGACATGCTAACCGAAAAAACTACTGGCCTTGATCAAATTATTCAATTGTGCCAATTTAACTTCTGAAGAAAAAATACTCGACTGCCTCAAAAAGTCAACAAGGTATTAAAAACAGACCAAAAAGTCAGTTCAACACGTGTATACAGAAACTGAGACACTTTCTTTTTCCTTCGAATAAAATTGTTGTCTCGTGTTTGGATCACATAGCAGGTCATTTTGCTCCACATCACGGTATAGTGCATAAAATTTATATTGTCTTTTATCACTGTGCAAAAAGTTGTGCAGAGAGCTTATAAATTTGGCACGTTCTAAATTATAAAAATATCACGATAGATAGTTGTGTGGAATGGAGTTTGTTGGAATTCGTGACAATTTTCTGTCATTTAATAAAAGATTTTTCGACTGGATAAATTCCTAATACTGGCGGATCTTATAAAAATTCAAAGGGTTTTTAATTGTTGGATTTTCTGCACATTTTCAGCTGCCAGACAATATAACATGTAATAATCAACACTGACATACGGAGTGATGCTTTTACGCTAGAGAGAATAAGTACATTCATTGTTAGAATAACAACTAATATATCAACTGTAATTATCATTTATGTCAAAATAATTATAAAATGTCTGTCACATTTGAATATTTCATTCTTTTACTGAATTTTATAAAAATATGCCAAAAAGAAGATAATTAAAATAACAATCTTGTTTGATATTTGATGTCTTTTTGGCATTTTAACATTATAATGTCAAACTCTTTTAACGGACCTTGATTATTAGTGATTTGCAAAGAATATTAGATTTCTATTGAACTATTGAGCCACCCCCTTAAGTAACAATGTCTCTGCCTAACAATTGCATTGTAGATGAATGTGAGAGCAATTAAGCAGAGTGTCTTATCTGATTAAAGGTAAACTACCCCCCCCCATTGAGTTTGAATTTGATTTTGAAGAATTGCCCAATAATTCAATTGTTGCTCCTGACAAATCACTGACCTTAACTTCAAGAAACGCGCCATTGATCCACTTTTTGCACACAAAATAAAATCGATATTAATATGTAACGTGGAAAAAATCAATCACTGAGGTATTTCAGGAATTTCTTGACCTCATCGCGAAACAGTAATTTTTTAGTGGTTGATTTTGCAAAATATCACATCACATCCGTTGATGTCAAATGGTTTGTTGTCTCTTTTTTTTGGGCAGGGTGTTGCCCAAGAAGCTGATCATGTGCGCGATTGAACAACATATTGATTTACTTTCATTTTTCTCATACCTATTCTCTGTGACCCATGGTATAAACAGTTATTCAAATTTCCCCTTCTTAGCCCTCATTTGAGCTCAATTTGGACCTCATCGATAAATTTGGTGGCGTTCGATGCGATAGAGCCGTCATTATATTATATAATTTCACGCATTTTTTTCTTTTCAATTTCATTTAAGAAATTGTTTAGAAAATGATCAGTAATTGAAATCTTTTCCAACAAATTTACACCATCAGGGACTTTTTTTTGCAATGTGGCAATTTCTGGCAATTGAAAGACTCTTATTGTGGGCCACAAATAACTGTGTAATGTCTCTAGTGTACTAAATCTCTCAATTTCGGATCGTGTTGGTCAGTAATTTAAATCAATTTTTCATTATTGAGCAAAAATGCCACACACAAAAATTATTACTGTATCAATAGATTGGGTATTATTCTCGCAAAATTCCATATTCATTGCACTAAATTGTTGAATTTCACGCTCTGCCAGAGATAAAATTGGATTTTTTGCTATATTTAAATATCTATATGTAGGAATAGTGGAGGCGCCGGGTACAATGGAGACGCCGGGTGTCTTCTTGATTTTTGGCAGAATTTCTTACATAATCCATGAATGTAAGGAATATTTTTAGGTTATTTAAATTGTGGCATAATTCTGTGAGAAAATTCCCATAATATAGAGTGAAGGCCCTCATCAGTATCTTTCTCTTTTGCACACACCGTGTGGTTTTTTTTTCACCTCAATCAGAGGTATACCTTTACCTCAGCTTGAGATATCTGTGACCAAAGGCAAAAAATATGTTAAACTGATATTGGAACGGAAAGTATATATGCATAATAAGATATTTTAATGAAAACACAAATTCAATTAGATTGTGTCAATTTGTAAGTGTAATATCATTTTCTGTTTGCACGAGAATGTGTATAATTTATGAATAAACTCATTTGAGATTCCATACTCGAATTTCTCGCCAACAGGAGAGTCATTAATTGGTGTTTATTAAATACACTTTTTTATCCCTCATCGTCAATAACTATACATGGCGCAGAATGAAAAGATAAATTTGCTGACGATTGAAAATTATGCCAAATGGACGTGTTTATATGCAAACGTAAATTTACTATTGCAACATAATACACTTCTACTTGAGAATATTGTGAGTGACTCCCTCTCTATTTCAGCAAAACTGCTGCAAATTAAATTAGATTATTACCAATTTGCTCTTATACTCTGATGTACCATGTAAAGAGATTTTAAGCCGTCATAAAGTGCTTCAGCTATTAATTTTCATGTCATTTCAACCCATTGAGAGATCTCCGAGAGAAGCGCGCAATATCACGTGAAAAAGGGAGTCAAGGTGATGTCTAAGATTTTGAAGAGTATTTCATGGTGCGTCTGGGAGAATGATTGGTGTTGATACTCATTGATGATGAAGAACCTTCGAAATATCCATTGAAGACGATTGAATCAATTGTAGCAACAATAAGAGGGCTGCACCATGAGCTTTACAGCTCAATTAAGATTGACTGAGCTGGATGAATATGTCGTTTTTTTATTTCCAGCTTCTTTGCTATTAAAAGTTAATAATAACCAATAATCAGGGTTGATCACTTATATGGTCAAGGAGTTCATTTAAAATGCTTCTGTATTATGTTTTTGTATTACTACTGAACACTGAAATATTTCTTGACGAAAATATTAAATGCGCGAGTTGTCATGAAATTGAACACTTTCAGAAACGATGCAACTGTAACAGGAAGAAATGTGATAGATGGAGGCCTCACTATACAGGGTGGCTGAAAAAAAATGCAACAAACTAAAGCGCTATATTATCCTCATTTTTGTTCAACTTTTTTGAAATAAAGAAAAAATGATAGTAAATACATCAAAATTTTAGAATATTATCGGTTTTGTTCAATACGATCTTATTTTGGCTGTCATCAGCTCATTGATACTTTGCTACTTTTTAGTCCTAACATTGACCAACAAAAGGCCTCTTTTAAAGAAGTCAAACTATTTTGCATTCAAGAATTGTGGAGCTCATTGTTTTCCTAAAATGAAGTGCGAAAGTTTTTTTTAGCCAAATCTTATTCGGAGCGTGATTTCTGAGACGTTGTCGTGTCTTGATCGAACTTCCATCACTTCTTACTAAAATTTTTGTTTGTCAACGACTCCAACACTCCTTCCAGGACATTTTCCAGAAACACATTGGCACTCGTTTTGACGGTATAGCCTAAAAACCCCAGTGGAAAGCGATAATTTGTCTTCAAGAAAGTCCAGACCTTCAAATAAGGTGGTCCTTGACTTCCGGTGACCATTAGAACGTCTAAATTATCGTATGATCTTTCCTTCAGATAGACACAATCATTTTGGCATTGAATAAACGAGCAGTAAAAAGTTAAAAGTGATCAGTAACAAAAAAATTGAAACAGTGATATTATCGTTCAAATTTTGGCAAAGGGAAAATAAAGGGCTTTTCACTCTATATGGAACAATTTTAAATATTAAATATGTAAATTAGGCCCGTTTTTGTAAAGATTTAAGTTTTTTACTGATCATAATTGGATATTTTACTGCTCATTTTTAATTTTTTACTGCCTATTTAGAATTTTTTACTGATCGTTTGTTTTTTGCCAATTATTTTGTTTGAACATTAATTGCTCAATTAAAAATTTTTCTTATCAGAAAAGATGACATTTCTGAAACTGACCACTAACGTGCAAGCGAATTTACTCTGTCGTCGATCGAGCATAACTTCTTTATGAGAATCGACGATGTCTCTTCATTTCCAGGATTTTTAAGGCTTCATATAGAGGTCCTTTAACAATATTTATTTCATGGTTATTTGCGATCTATGCGTCTCAGAGATCGTTTGTTTGCAGATGTGACGCAGATTTTGTTCAATTTGCTTCTTCATTTTATGAACGATGACTAGGGATGAAGCAATTTTTTTAGACCTTCACCAAAGCATTTTAAAATGCTGCTAGTATCCTTGTACCAAGTTATGTTTCGAAAAACGGAAAGTTTAATTATATTCCGGTTTTGAAGAGCCCTAACGATAACTGCTTCCGCATTTCCTGCAAAATATACCGACATTAAATTGTCACGTTTGAGTTCCATTATGGTTTAAAAGGGGTGGCAAAGCGTCCGAGGCTTTGCGAGCTGCTCGAACTCCCGAGAAAGAGCTCTCCCTTATATACCTTTTCGCAAGCTTTCTGATGTATAGAAAATTATTGTCGAATTAAATTTGTCTATAAATCACCACAAAACCATCTTGAAGTTGAAAATTGTTCAAGAAGAGGGTCTCAAAAAATCATTAATCTTTTAATTAATTAATTGAACAAATCGGGTGAAAATTAAGTTTTAACCTTGAATAATTCAAGATGGCGATTTTTCCGGTGATAGGTGTCTAAGGACGAAATGTTCAGCTGGACTACCTCCATAACATATCCAAAAATGAAGGAAATCGTCAGGGCCAATTTTTTTTAAAATTAGAAAAACCTCATTTTTTGCCTATTTTTGGAGGATAGGGAGCGCATGAAGGGGGAGGGGGTAAAAACAAAAAATTACGTTCGAGGTAATGTCATTTGAGGTGGGGTCACCGAAGACCGGAAGTTGATATCTCTTACCGTTTAAATTTTATATGGGTCAAAAGACTGAAAAAGTGCGAAAAACAGTATTTTTAAAATAGGGCTATTACCGTTACTTTCCCGATCCATCACCGGTTGTGACCGATGCAGTCGGGTTCATAATTAAAAGATCTTTCCAAAATATCCAAATTTGTCCAAATCCGTTGAAAATTAGGCCCTCTAGGGTAGTTGACCTTTGACCTTGAATAATTCAAGATGGCGATTTTTCCGGTGATAGGTGTCTAAGGACGAAATGTTCAGCTGGACTACCTCCATAACATATCCAAAAATGAAGGAAATCGTCAGGGCCAATTTTTTTTTTAAATTAGAAAAACCTCATTTTTGCCTATTTTTGGGAGATAGGGAGCGTATGAAGGGGGAGGGGGTGAAAACAAAAAAATTACGTTCGAGATAATGTCAGTTGAGGAGGGGTCACCGAAGACCGGAAGTTGATATCTCTTACCGTTGATTTTTTAAATGGGTCAAAAAACTGAAAAAGTGCGAAAAACAGTATTTTTAAAATAGGGCTATTACCGTTACTTTCCCGATAGATCACCGGTTGTGACCGATGCAGTCGGGTTCAGAATTAAAAGATCTTTCAAAAATGTCCAAATTTGTCCAAATCCGTTGAAAATTAGGCCCTCCAGGCTCGTTTACCTTTGACCATGAACAATTCAAGATGGCGATTTTTCCGGTGATAGGTGTCTAAGAACGAAATGTTCAGCTGGACAACCTCCATAACATATCCAAAAATGAAGGAAATAGTTAGGGCCAATTTTTTTTAAAATTAGAAAAACCTCATTTTTTGCCTATTTTTGGGGGATAGGGAGCGTATGAAGGGGGAGGGGGTAAAAACAAAAAAAATACGTTCGAGATAATGTCATTTGAGGAGGGTCACCGAAGACCGGAAGTTGATATCTTTTACCGTTTAAATTTTATATGGGTCAAAAGACTGAAAATTGCGAAAAACAGTATTTTTTAAAATAGGACTATTACCGTTACTTTCCCGATAGATCACCGGTTGTGACCGATGTAGTCGGGTTCAGAATTAAAAGATCTTTCAAAAATGTCCAAATTTGTCCAAATCCGTTGAAATTTAGGCCCTCTAGGGTAGTTGACCTTTGACCTTGAATAATTCAAGATGGCGATTTTTCCGGTGATAGGTGTCTAAGGACGAAATGTTCAGCTGGACTACCTCCATAGCATATCCAAAAATGAAGGAAATCGTCAGGGCCAATTATTTTTAAAATTAGAAAAACAAAATTTTTGGCCTATTTTTGGGGGATAGGGAGCGCATAAAGGGGTGGGGGGTAATTTGGGTAAGTTAGTTCGATAGAATGTATTGACATTGTGGGGGGTCACAGAAGACCGGAAGTGAATATCTCTTACCGTTTAGCAGCTAGAATTTTTCAAAGTTGAAAAAAAAAGTCGATTGTGAAAACTGCTCTCTCTTGGAGTTCGAGCAGTTAAAAAGTTTTACAAAATATTATCAAAAATGCTATTGTAAGTTTTTAGCCAATAAAATGAACTACCACCATGCAAGATGTGAAACCCCTGTCACCAGCGGTTTGACAGCTATGCGCACTGAAAATTGTTGCATTTTTTTCAGCCACCCTGCAGAGGATATTGTATTGTATTTTTACCTCTTGATGCCTTTGCAAAATTCTATGTTTTCATTTCACCAATGCAATATGTGATTAGATAATTCTCCAAAGCACTGACTGTTTGTTTTGCGGCTTTTAGCCATGAATCTACAAGCTTCACACACACAACAGTTTCCAATGAATGGAAGAACTAATTAAAATTTTATATTCATCGGACGATTACATAAAAAAAACTACACATGTTGACTCTTTTTTGGACACCATTGTGTACTTTCATCAAATTCACTAACAGTGACATAATGCATTAATTGCTAATTGGTCTGTCTGCGTTTGCCGATTGAGCAAGAGACGTTTGTTTTTTGCGATCTCGCGCAGATTTCGAATGGCTTTGTACAATTAAGGAATAGAAGAAGATGAAGGAATGTCCAAGGGCAAAAGACTTCATGAAATACCTGAAAACTCTCCGGTTCGATGATATGCTCATAAAGTTGGCACAGATTTTTTTTGAATGAAAAAGTGCTATTCTACGAAATTAACATGGTGTCTACACACTAGAAGAAATTTTCGTCAAAAATTGCTTATTTTAAAAAATTCTGACATTTCTGCCTACAGATAGGGGAAATTTTCTTTAAAAAGGCATTATTTTAAAGAAATTTCTACTAGTGTGTAGAGACAGACTAAAACATTAAACTCAAGATTTAAAACAGTCAGCAAAGTGATTTTTAGTGACAAGACTAAACACACTTCTGTAAAATGTAAAATTTGACAATGAAACTTGGATCAAAGCGTCCCAGCCTTGCAGAATGTTCGAATTCCTACTCTAATAATTTTACGTTTTTACGATAATATATTCGTTTAGGGTACAATTCGTTAGATAAAACCTCTTGTACATGTATTCTCTACAGTGTGACTATGTCATACACTGAGAAAAAAATGGGGGTGTGATTAACTTTTTTCCTCACAACCTTGACACTTTTTAGGTGTAAAAATATATCAACATTTTATAATATTAATTTTACACCTTTTTAAGGGTATGGTTAGCATGAAAAAGGGTAACTTTAACCCCTAATACCCCTTACATCGATTTCGGATCAATACTGCAAGGTAAAATAAACATTTCCAGAATGTTATTTTAACTTTTTCGGATTTCTCTCAGTGTATGACCATTTTAAATTTTGTTACGTAATAAATTCGGAAGAATCAATCGAAAATCCGATTCATATCAATTACCAAAAATCTTATAGAGCTCCTTGCAATGTCTATTCGATTCCGTTTCCGATTCCAAATCCGATTTACTCTTTGGTTACAAGAAGGTAGTTCGTCATTTCTTAGCCATAAGATATTTAATTTTATTAATCTCATGAGACGATATGAGAAATCGTAAACCAGTCCTTTGCATACAAAGAGAAAATTCGGATCGTTCGAAGATTCCTTGCGTACGAATCATGTCTACATTCCTCTTTGAAACTAAACTGGAAAGGTAACATAAATAAAAGAATTCAAATTATCTCCGTAACTTCCGATCCAACCCAATAAATAAAATCTATACCAAGGGTTGAAAACTCCGGAGAAAATTTGTTCTTTTTTATTCGAAAAATAAAGGGCTGCCCGCAAGGAGGAGTGTTGTCGCCTCTGCTGTGGAATCTTGCTATAGACGGTCTCTTAACTGAGCTGAGTCGGCGAGGATTTTTTATTGTAGGTTACGCAGATGATCTTTGCATTCTCGTAAGAGGTAGGGATTTTGGAACGTTGATGGATGTGACGCGAGCTGCTCTTTCTCTGGTGGAGGCGTGGTGCACTGGAAACGGTTTGAGGGTGAACCCAACCAAGTCAAATGCGATAGTTTTCACGAAAAACCGCAGATTTGTTCCCGGGAAAACACTACGTATCTTTGGCGGTGAAATACCAATGGTGAAAGAGGTGCGATACTTGGGTGTGGTGTTGGACAGGGAATTGAGCTGGAGGCCACACCTAGAGAGCAAGCTGATTAAGACAAGCCGCGCTTTCTGGCTGTGTCGCAGAGCGATCGGAAAAACATGGGGACTCAAACCCAGAATTGTCATGTTTATATATACCATGGCAATCAGGCCAATCCTGACGTTCGCTGCGCTCGTTTGGTGGCCGAGGGTTAAGCTGAAAACTGCGATTACGAGTTTGGCAAAGTTTCAGAGGGTTATATGCCTCACTGTAACTGGCGCTCTTAGGAGTACGCCAACAGCAGCATTGGAGACTCTCTTGAATCTCGCGCCATTGCACATCTATGTTGAACACATTGCTCTTGGAACGGCATTGAGACTCAAAACTCAGGGATTGCTCAGGGTCAGGGAGGACAATGTTGGGCATTCGAGGATCGTGACAGTGGCGACTCTGGAGAATCCGTTGTTTGGGATGCCGAATGATGTGATGATTAAGAGGACTGCCGAGACCGCAAGGTGTTTCCGGGTATTAACGCCGCCAGAGGTATCTTGGAGACACGGGAGGCATCCTGTGTTGGAACACTGTGGATTGGTCATATTCACGGATGGTTCGAGACGGAGCGGAAGGGCGGGTGCTAGTTGTGTCATTCCGCAGCTGAACTTGGAGTTTTCGCAATCTTTGGGTAACCACACAACAGTGATGCAGGCCGAGACCTATGCGCTAGTGATGGCTATGAATGTGATCAGAATGCGAGGTTTCGAGAATCAGAGCATTGCGGTCGTATCGGACAGTAAGTTCGTTCTACATATGCTTAAAGGTGAGGTGTTTCGCACTAAACTGTCAAGAGAGTGCTGGGATAAATTGCAGGAAGTAGGTATGAAGAACAACATAACTTTAATATGGTGTCCCGCACATGCGGATGTCCAGGGTAATTCAAGGGCTGATATTTTGGCAAAGGATGCAGCCATGAAAGAGTTTGTGGGTCCGCTGCCCGTTTTGGGCATCTCACTGGAGACTCTCAAAGAAGAGACTGTTAAACGACTGGGTGAAGAACAAAAAACCTTTTGGTCGAACTGCCAGGGCTGCAGACAAGCAAAGGCTTTAATTAGCAGACCTTCACTGATGTGGAGTAACTTTCTGCTTAATCTAAGCAGAACGAATTTGAGAGCTGTGGTGGGTGTCTTCACTGGCCATTTTCTGAACTATCATTTGTTTAGAATGGGGCTGGTAACGGCAGCATCCTGCAGGGGCTGTGGGGTGGCCCTAGAAACTGTTGAGCACTTTCTGTGGGAGTGCCCTACCCTGGATACATGTAGAGAGGAGGTGGCTGTGTCTGTTGAGGAGCAAGATTGCATGCCAGGAAAGATTTTAAAATACATTCAGCAATC
Source organism: Phlebotomus papatasi (assembly GCF_024763615.1). Lineage (NCBI taxonomy): Eukaryota > Metazoa > Arthropoda > Insecta > Diptera > Psychodidae > Phlebotomus > Phlebotomus papatasi. The sequence goes on along the minus strand of NC_077222.1, from coordinate 45,918,931 downwards.
TGAGTGGTTTTGATCAAAGAAGGAGCGCGGGAGATACAGAGGGCTATTAAAGCTTAGGTATCAAAGTCCCGTAATTATATAATCTTAATCTTAATTCGAAAAATAAGAAGAATGGTAAAGGAAAATTCTTAATAAAAATTAAGCATGAGAAAAAACCGTATAAAGGGTCGAAAGCTTGGGAAATAAAAATGAATTATTTTACTTGAGAAAAAGCTACTTTTTTGTTGTAATTTAATACATTTTATTCATATAACTTTGTATAATAATGTGTAATAATATAACTCTGGGGTGGTAGTATGTCACCCAGAATTACACACGTAAATGATGTTTTGACTCTAGCTAGTTCTTGTTATCCACAATTGTGATTGCTCATGTCGCGTAAGATCAAATTCAATCAATCAAAGTGTTTGCAATTTTTAAATTAAAAACATTGAGGAATTTCCATCGTGAGTATATCATTAATTACATTGGTGGGTTGAAGAAAATACTCCACAAAAGCAAGTGCTCCCCAAGTGGCGTACCAATTGTACAAATATATATATGAAATTGCATTGGCCAAAGTGAAGGCACACACGCCTTATGTTGCGGATCAAAATTGCGCAAAGAGCCTTTCTTATGGTGCACTCATATTCTTGTGACGCTTTTTTAAATCGTTGTTGTTTTTTTTTTAGTGAAGCCTGTCCCTCTCTGCAAAACTCCTTGCTCTTGTCACGAATTGAGTCACTTAATTATTTTTATGCCAGTGTCTCTACACCTTCAATTGACCACTCTTTTTTCGTTTGCTATACAATAAATCAGTTGAATTATTCACGGGACACGCATTATGACATGTAGAATTTTCATTCTTGACTGTCGCACAATTTTATGTTTGTCTTTTTTACGAGGTGTGGTTATACTTCTCAAACTCGCAAAGACATGTAAACTATGGGCAAAAAGACTACAATCAATTGAGTACCTATATCCATATTTAGTTGACTAATCACACAGTGATATATTGAATTTCAATATTTGACACTTAATCGGTTATGTCAAAATATAGTGTTCTTTAATTTCAGTTTATATTATTCATGTTATTTAGAGACTGTGGGGATGTCACACGATGTTCCCCTTACAAATTTAAAGAAAAGATGCAATTTAATTTTAATATTACGAGCACACTGCGAATTAGCCATGTCTTCAATATTTTTCAAATACCTAATTTATTTATATCATAAAATTCTATGACAATATTAATTGTGTGTGTCTCAATTCACGTGATTTTCCTGCATGATCCAAAAGTGATAGTACAGTTGAAACACTTGGCTATTTTGGGAATTTTTATTAACATTAAAAACACAATTTGAATACAAAGTTTGTGCAAAAGACCCACAAATGTTTCTCTAAATTGATCAATTAAGTATGAACTCAATCTGGCCACCATAAAAAGTCCGAACTGAATTATTTTCTGTGCACAAATCAACACTCAAACAACTATAGAAACACACGTTAAAATTTTATCTCAAGTCAATCTTACACCTCTCTTGAGACAATCAAGTGAAATTGCCATCAGAGATAATCAAATATCTGCACACAAAAAAAAACTATAACTACATCAATTGAAAAAAATTACTCGATTTACACATTAGAAATCTCAATTCGATAGTATAAGTGTTCAGATTTTTGATTTGTTGAATGAGATTTCATTTTCTGTTGGGCGTTCTCAAGTTCACAGCAAAATTTTGCCTCGTCATTTGATTTATTGCTCAAGAATCAACCAAGAATTTATCACACTTTCCGCAAAATGTAAATTTCACTTTCCACAGTTTACCTCTTTTTCAATTAAAACTCCCAGACGGGATATGCCATTTCGACTAGACTGAAAGAAATCTTCCGAAGAAATCAATTTATTTCGTTGTTAATTGATTTTCCTTTCCACTCTGAGTGCATTTGCAGAATTCATCAGTTGGGAAAGTCAATTATGATAGATCTCTTTAATGTCTGGGAGTAGATTAATAAAAAAAAAATTGAAAATTGAATTTTCAGGTCCAAAAGATGTTGATGGGTTATTAAATCGCATTATATCTTACTTGGACGTCTTGTTTGTAATTTAGGACACTTTGTAATTTTGGACAAATAATGCATTTTGATAAGATGTCCGTAGTTATCCATTTCAAAAACAATACCAAGTCCTGTTCCTGTTTATGAGAAGGAACCGTAGGGTATCTCGAGGAGACTAGAAAATTTCCATATAATTCGTTAACCGGTTAACGGTTAAAAAGTAAATGACTTAATAATAAGTCATTTACTTTTTTAACCCTTTAAGGACGATTGGGTCACCCGTGACCCATAGAGAAAATAATTTTTCCTGGCTAGCTAAAGTTATTTCTCTATAATGTTTGTACGTAATCGTAAGAAATCAAGGATATTTTTGTGCATTTTCAGCCATTTGCTATGTGGTAAATATTTAAGCTCACAAGTGACGAATTTTCAAACTTACCGCATTGATAATCTATTTTTATTATAATTTTTTTTATTTACAATTTTTTATTAAGAAAAAACCCCTTGGCACTTGAAACTACAATAACTACACATAATATTTATCATTAGAATGAAAATTAACATTCATTGGTATTGTCAGAAAAATGATTTAAATATTTGGGCTATTTTTTCCCCTATTGTTCATAGAGGCAAAAAACACACCGAATAAGACTCTGTTGGACTTTCTAAGGTTAGATGTAAGACGTTTCACAAGTTTTCTTTATGGGTTTCATTTTTATTGTTGATTTTCGATCCGTAAAAAGTGTCTCGTCCCTAAAGGGTTAATTTGGAAGTTATTAAACTTCAAACAGCGGCCGGACGGATGGACGATTGGATGAACGGGAGAGTTTTTTTGTTCATTATCAGAAAATTTTACTTGTAATCATTGTCTTTGGATCCAAAGACAATGTTGTAATTTTGAATAGCTGACTTGGTATCTGATCTTCGTAATTGGACGCCCATTTTAAGCATTTCCAAAAACCCAATTTACTACGTCCTACTCCAGCTCTATTAGTGAATTATTTTTTTGGCGGAAACGACTTTTGAAAATATTTTGAACTAACATTTGTGGATATCGTCAAAATGCTATGAGCTTAATGATATCTTTCGAGTCTAGATAGGTTTTCAAAAGATAAACTGAAATTAAAATTTTAAGTACGCGTGGATTAAGGCACATCATAATTATACGTGAAAATTCCTAGTATAGGCAAGAATAGTAAAAGAACATTCAAAAAATGAGGAAACTAAATCCTGAGTCCAAAAAAGAACATTAATTTTGACGAGATGATCGCATATTAACAGTATCAAACTGGGCAGCATCGGAGGCAGCCAAGATCCTGAAAGCCAAAATCCCGAATGTTCAAAATCCTGAAAGGGATGAAATTATATGGGGGAAAATGTTTAGGGTAATTTTTCAAGACACAGAAGATCTCCCTTTGCCTCTAGAAGGCGCGGGTGCAATCGTGGGAGTAAGTGACACTTTTAAAAATTTGGGATTTTGGCTTTCGAGATTTTGGCTTTCAGGATTTTGACCAGGTCCATATATACAGCATATATTACATATCGCAAACAGAACATTTCTTAGAACAAAAAAACAATCATGAAATCAAAATTTTCGTTCCTTTTTCTCAAAAGTATTATGTATTGTATACCTTTCCTAAACGTACCGTCGTTGCGGGTGACTGTACGTTTTTTCGCTGCTTTTCAGCTTTACCCTCTAAAAGTGGATAGTTAAAGTGAAGGGAGAGGGTTAATGGTTAAAATTATTTGTATTCAGTTGCTAATAAATGGATTTTGTGCCACTAGCATTAATTTTATAAAATTTTACTATGTTAAAAAAAATCAAGAGAAAAGGCTTGCACTTGGGATAAGATGCGGGTGACTTTGCAATTTTTAATAAATATTAAAAAATCAACAATTAGTGATAATAAACGACAATGAAGATCTTCATATCTAAGGGCCTTGACAGACTTGAGGGTTAGCCGAGAGACGGCTTAGCGTAATTATATTCGAAATAATGGTGAAACCACATTACTATCATTTTCTACTAAGACGTTTCTCGGCTTAAGTCCTAAGTGTGTCAAGGGCCTAAGGGTAAGATGCACGAGATCTACAAGATGACGTGGTCGCCATCTTGATTTGACGTTTCTTTCCGCCATTTTGAATAACTATAAAAACTTATAACTTATCCTATTAGGCTGAAATTTTAGTATGTTATAGCTCATATAAATACCTTTTCAAAATGCATCTTTGTTCCTACTTAGATCAAGCAATTACCTAAATACAAATGCTCAAAGTTTAAAATTCTGAAATATTCATATTTTGGCGATCTTTATTTTCTAATCCTGAATTTTGAACCCTAAACGAAATGTCTAAGTAACCATTAAATATGGTTGAGACTTTTATTTTATATATTTATTTACTCTTACATAATTAAAAATAAATAAACGAAATGTGCATTTATTTATTTTTTTTATTTTTTTATTATTTCCAAAAACAGTTTTTCAGATCCTCAAAGAATATGCTGTTATAAACAAAAAAATACTTTTGTTTTTGTTTGTTTGTTAGATCTCATCGCCTAACGTTAGCGCTGTCTATTTTCTGATGGTTTCGATAAAAAACTCGCCTCGCTGTTCAGTATTCATGAAAATGTCAAAATTTTGAACTTGGAGCCCCAGTATCCAGAGAATCGCTTGACCTATGTCGTATTTTATATATGTTCTGAAGAGGCCTTAACATCATCTAGAACATACTAAAATTCAGCTCAATCGGATGAGATTTTTGTTTCGACAGTTATTCAAAATGGCGGACAGAAACGTCAAATCAAGATGGCGACTATACCATCTTGTAGATCTCGGTAACTTTATCTTAGGTTCCCAAGAAATTGGATAATTTTTAGCCAAATACTTATATAAAGCTTTAGAAAGACCATTATATGCAATTTTATAACATAAATCTTGCATTATTAGAAAAATAATAGTGAAGAAAAGTATTTTAATAAAAATAATCAACAAAATCGAAGTGGATTATTCTAGCGAGATAAATTTAGAATAGATTTGGGCAATTTACTACTCTGAAATCGATTTTGGAATTCTACCTTGAGATAACTTTTTCACGGAGCGGTTTTTTGACAAAATACCTATACTAGCATTTCATTGAATATTACTGAAACTACAAGAATCCTTTTGAGGATCATTATACCTTACTTGGTTCATAACATATCACTATGTACTTTGACATGGTAGACCAGATCAGCGAAGATTATCAATTAGTGCTAGAATTAATGAAAGTCTCACGAACAGCAGAGTGCAAAGTCACCCGCAATGACGGTAGGACTCTTAATTTAATTTAATTCATTGTGATTTTTATGCTCATATATTATGACATTTTTTACATAAATTTTTACAATTTTCTAACATATGCGTAATGTTTCAATATATTAGATGAGCACATATATTCTGTCAGTAGAAGAGGTTGAAAGTTTGGAGTGGTATATCTCAACTCCTGATGAATATAATTGGATGAGTGAACTATTGTTGGAAAGCTTGGTTCATTAGCTTTTAGAATCTGGTATACTTAATCTGCTATGGATAAACCATGGTCATCCAGAATCATTTATATCGAAGAAGACACTTTTTGCAACGTCTTTTTTGGCCATCTACTGCTGGGACCAGGAGTAACCCACAATTCTCGCACAAGGACTATTTGTTAGAGGAACTCAAAAGGTATAATTTGTGGAAGAAACTTTTTTTTTGGACATCTTACTTTTTTTATTCATCGACTTTTGCAAGAATTTTAACATTTTACACGCATAGAAAAAAATGACAGAAATCCTTCTATCTCATTTTCTGGACAAACTAATGAAGATATCGACTTGGAATGTTCTAAGTACTCCCCCATAAGTTGATCCAAGGAATCCAAATATCACATCAATTTCATCCCGACGTCTATCCTTCCCCTCCAGAAACCACTCTTTTAGGATTTCAGTAATTTTTTTCTTGCGTTTAACAATTCAAAATTCTTGAAAAAGTCGATGAATAAAAAAAGTAAGATGTCCAAGAAAAAAGTTTCTTCCACAAATTATACCTTTTGAGTTCCTCTAACAAATAGTCCTTGTGCGAGAATTTTGGGTTACTCCTGGCCCCAGCAGTAGATGGCCAAAAAAGACGTTGCAAAAAGTGTCTTCTTCGACATAAATGGTTCTGGATGACCATGGTTTATCCATAGCAGATTAAGTATATCAGATTCTTAAAGCTAATGGCCTCTACACACTAGAGGAATTTATGTCCATATTGAAGCAAATTCCCTACGCTTGTGTAGGAAAAACTCTTCAATATGGACATAATTTTCTCTAGTGTGTAGAGGCCATAATGCACCAAGCTTTCCAACAATAGTTCACTCATCCAAATATGTTCATCAGGAGCTGAGATATACCACTCCAAACTTTCAATATTTCCAATATTGAAGGAAACTTCTTGCCAAAAATCTGAGAGTGGAACTTCTTGTTTGGAATACCTTGTTCTCAACTAGAATGCAAATATACTGCAAATTGGAAAAAAAACTGATAATTTCGATCTTAGCGCGTCTAACAATTGTTATTAAGTTTCACTTTTATGAAGTTTTAGTAGGAGACATTTCATTTGCACTAAAGATTATCAAATTATAATCAATCTCATTATAGATATGTCATATAAGCAAGGTATAAAAAATTATGTATTAAGTTTGGGAAAGTGATATGAAATTTCATCTCTCCGTAGGGGATAAAAGAGAGTGATACAGAGACTTCCAGTCAAAATAATACAAAATTAAAGATCAAATATAAATAAAATAGATTAATAATTTCGCAATAAATGAAAATTAAAATTGTGCACTTAAACACTCTACTCTCACCTAGTCATGAATTTGTCAGCGCTTAAAATTTTCAGTTTTCAGCACCGCTGATTCAGAACTAATCGCATCATTTGCACTAAATTAATTTGTTTGTTTCTTAAAAGTCGGTTTTAATAAAATTACTTTATTTATTCATTTTTATTTTGAATGTGGACATTAACTTCCACCATCTAAATTCCATAAATCTCTTCGACATCTCGTCAAATTGACACAATATTCAAGCGCGAGATAATTACAGTAATTTTGCCTCGTAAAATAAACGTAGTACAAAAATGATGTGTGGTAGTTTGGAGCAAATTTTAATTAAATTTTTGTGCAAATTGATCAAGTTAGAAAATTGTGCCCCAATGCAACTTCATAAAAAATCAATTTTCAATCTGTCAATTGGGTAAATTAACCTCCTACTAGTATCATTCTATGGATATTAATTCAGAGTGTCTCGATTGTTTTCTAATGCAGATCGTGTGCTGTTTATAGTGTAACAATTTAGTACTTGAGGTCTCACTTCACCATGTACATTCACACCTTCTTGTTGGCTCAGTATTGCATACAGAAATAACTCAATTGGTCACCAGTCTCGTGTTTAACAATTCCATAGACAAATTTAAATCCACCAAGAGCAATCACATCTTTAAATCTTGTAAAATTCACATGTCTTTAACAGTAAAATCTATGAAAATTCCCACTATCCCCAAGGTAAGCACTTCAATTTATTGTAAAATAATGAATTAACGTACTGAATTTAACCAAGTTGCACGCGCATATTATATTCTCGACGCAAATTAAGAGTCAATATTTGAATATTGTATCCCAAAGAGCACTAAATTGAATGGTGTGCAAAAAAGTGCTCAAGAACTTATTTCTGTGATTATGTTCAATTTTATAGATAACCATCTTACAAAGTAGACTCGAGAGTCACATTTATATCTCATTCACACATTTATGTGGTATTTTATTTGCAAAATATGTAAATTTTTCCTATGCATGTCCGCCTTTTTGAAAGTCCCATTCAATTGCTTCAGTGAAGAGTGATAGTGCCGGCGAAAAGGCAAAAAAATAGAGCTTTAAAGTCGTTCCATACAAAATTGCACGAGTGGGAATTTCCTCCAGATTTAAGACTGTAAAGCATTTTAAGAAAAAGTGCCAACTCTTTTAGAGAACAATTAAGAACTCCCACATAATTTCTAGGATAGCGAGCATGCGTGCAGTTGATTACTTAAGCCTGAAGTCTGTTGAATAACACCAAATTGGAACATTTTTGCGACACTCACAAAAATGCGAAATAAGTACGTGTTTGAAAAACAATAAAAATATAATTAAATTTGAAGATTGTGAATGACACATGTTTTAAAGATTTTCAGCAACGAATGTTGTGTGAAAAAAATGCCAGGTTCTCCTGCGGCGAAACCTACCATTTACTAACTTGTTTCAAAAGCCCAATGTTCACTGATTTATTTATCAGGGCGTCACATGCATTTTATTGATAAATAACTTTTTATGCAAAATATTCCACAAAATTGATGGAAAATAAATTCCGATGCCAAGTGCATACAAGTGAGAGTATGCGATTGAAAAGGCCGATTCTGAAAATTCAATCTTTATCTGCATAAATTTTCCCCGATATAGCACTTGCCCAACTCTCGAAAATTACGAAATTATTTGCATACAAGTGTTATTAAAGTCTTCAAGTATCATAGCATGTTTGAGGCAAAATGAGATTGAAGAAAGAATAAATCGAAAACTGGATCAATTTTAATCAGAAAATGTTTAGTGTAATTTATTAAATTAATTAATCGACAACACATCAATGATACGAGGACACCCGCAAGGCGCAATAAAAATTGCCACCCAGATTTTAATGGTCAAATACTACACATGTGGATAGGTCGTTAGAATTTCACAGAGACACCGAAATTGAGTCATTTAAGCGACACTGGACATTTTGCCTATAAATTGTTTTTCAGCGCTATAAAAATCTGCCGAACACTGATTGAAATTTGCGAATATTAAAACAAGATTTTAAATAATTTGTAATAAAAGGGGTGGCAAAGTGTCCCAAGTTTTTCGAAGTGCTCGAACTCGTGACTTAAATGCTGAACCTCAAAACTTGTATCGCATCATTTACTGATTACCGAATCATAAATCACTCAAAAGATCCCCCAAAAATAATTTTACGAATAATAGAATTGATTTTTGGACTTTAATTACTTTTTGGTTCATAACCGGTTCACAATCAATAAGAGTAATATAATTAAATTTCTGATGAAAATTTGTTATCGGTTATGAACATGGACCAGTTCATTAGCGGTTGATAACCGAATAGAACCGCTTCGGTTTATCGGAAATTCCAACACCTTTCCAACGAGCCCAAACGAAAGGGGTCATCGTTTGATAAAATGCGTTTTCTAGACCGTTTTTAACATTTGATCTTGAAAAACTGTTATGAATAATTCAATGGTATTTTTGTATAAGGACGAAATGACTGCCTCGGTAATCTCTAAAACATATTCGAAAATGAAAAAAATCGCACGACGCGTTTCCGAGTACTCCCGGAAAATATGATTTTAGAGGGTTTTAGAGGGGTAGGTTAGTAGACCCAGGCACGACTTATTGGGGGTCCCTAAAAGGTTCCAAGTGTCACCGTTTCGGTTCTAGGCGTGATAACAGCATTTACCAACTGATACTGATAGAGAAAATTGAGTTATTTGCTCAAAGTTTTGCGAAAAAAATAACTTCAGTATTATCGGTGTGGATGCCAACAGAGCTTTAAGTCTTGGGACCCGAAGCGAAGGTCTCAAGTTTCTATCTCTAACCGCATGGTCTGTAGGCGTGGTAACGACCGGACTGATGGACAAACAGCGTAATGTCAAAAAACTCGAAATTTCAGATTTCCAAAATACAACCCCTATAAGAAATCGAAATATATAACACAAAATCTAGAGATTATTATATACTGCTCTCTCTGTGGAGTTCGAGCAATAAAGGACAGTAGAATGCTCCAGCTTTGCAGAATACACTTCGACGGCTCCATTCCATACTATGCTAAGTCGACTTAGCCTTTTATTACTCCGAGAGATATGTTATTCCTGGGACCGAGATCTACAACTGGTGAAAATTTGGTGGTCATCCGATGTCCGGGTAACGAGATATTCCATTTTTTCGAAAAAAACATTTACACAGGCAGCATAGGAAATCGCCAACTTCAATTGGCTGTCATTCTGAGATAGCATAGTATGGAATGGAAGCGTCGACTTGTACTCATGATTTATCCCATAAACGATTTTTAAATTTCTTGTCCAGTTTAATAAAATCGTTTAAAGGTCAAACTCATAAGAAACAGCATCGTGCACACAAATAATTTCAAATAAATAATTTCTTAAAATATTTTTTACTACATTTTTATTTTTTTTATGTTTACCGTTTCATAATCGATTCGTATACATCGGGTTTATGTACAAACTGCAAACCAATAAAATTTTGAACTGGATACCAAAGAAAGAATGCAAGATATTCTTTTAGTTCTCCGAATATTTCTATATGAATTTACAAATTGCAGCTCTCTGCAGTAATGGAATAGGGAAAGCTGGGGCTGGGGCACCACCAAACACGGAGTAGCTGATCTGATTTTTTAATCAGATATTCGACTTCAGAGGATAGAAATTTATAGGCATTATTATAGGGATGCTTGTATATTGAATGAATTGTCGAGTTAGTCCAAGTAGTTTAAAAATAAAAATTAGTATTGGTGCTACCTCGTGTTTGGTGGTGCCCCAGTTTCCCCTATACTTGCAAGAAGAAAATATGTGGGTGCCCATCAGCAACCTTGGTACAATCCACAAACTTGAAATCTCTAACTTGATGAAAGCTCAATTCTGCCGCATTTTTCTTTATCGGGTGTTCAGGACCTAATGTGAATATCAGTGTCGTCCAATAAAATTTATTTTTTAATTTAATTTAATTTAATAAAATATTTAATATAAATAATTTTTTTCTATTAGCTCTAATTACTTTATTGCTTGAATGTTGAATGCTATTTAGACAATCGTGAGGAAGCGTCGACCTTGAGGCAGACCTAGAACAAAATGGTTGTATCTAATTCAGGATCTTGCTTTGGAGCGCCTTGTGATTGACCACGAGCATCTTCCTGAAATGGCGAAGGATCGACAGGCGTGGGTTAACTACAAAAGGGACCGCGACTACAATAGGGATAAGCGCTCGCAATCGAGGATGATAATACTTCATTATATGTGTGGGATCATGTAATAAAACGTAAATTACACCGCCTTTAACGAAAAACTCCCGAAGCATGGACAAAGCATTCACATTGCACTCCATCGCAGTGTCAAGAATAATGAATAAAAGAAATTCTTCTGGAATATTTATTTAATATCATATTTATATGCTATATGTTTCGAATGTTCTAGAGTTCGTTAGTAACCACCCGCCAATTTTAGGGGCTGGCTATAGCTATTTGACTTTATATTACGAGTTTTTGATTCCATAATATTTTTCAAAAAGCTGATTGTAAACTGACTTGTAATCGATTTTATTTTAAATTGTCTCAAAAGAGACTTATTAAACTATTAGTTCAATAGGTAGTTGATATCTTACGAATCTCAGCTATTTTAATATTGTAGAGCTCTTTCGGTAAGCCCGTCTTCCACTTCTTTGTTTGGTGCCACTTCAAAACCCGTGAAGCCGTTCTTTAACGTCCTTTGAGAATTTAATTTTTAAGACTATGGTAATAAATTGATTGAAATGAATGTGGCACTTGTTCCTAGAATGGAACTCAGAAACAGTATGCACAATTCAGTATGCATACATACTGAATTGCAAGCACTTCGAGGGTTCCTCTAAATTTACGGAATCTCTGCTGCCACACGCTTATTGGGGCTTTTCATGTTTGCTTATACCGAATTTGCAATGAAAAAACCTCACCTGCGATAAATTGATTTAGGCATGTCACTGTTTTTTTTTTCAATATTAGGTGAGATTCTTAACAATCTCACCTACTATAATCCTAACAAAATTTCATGTCCTCCGATCGCGCTCAAACTTGGCCAAAATGTGTTTCGCCACTTCCTGATCACGAATATATGGGGGGCTAAGTTACGTTCCCGGCCGGCCGGCCGGCCGCTCTTTGGAGCTTAATAGCTCCTAAACTAAAAAAGATATCGACTTGCGGTTTTCGGCAAAGGTTATATATCGTATGAAAATTGCAACATGGTGCATTGACCCCCCCACCCCCCACCCCTCCTTCCGCCATTTTGAAGACCCCCCTTTTTTTGTTTTCTCAATAGCTCCGCCCCTATGGCATCGAGCGGGCTCAAATTTTAGTATGTTATAGCTGGGCCTTAGAGCTTTCCATCAATACCAAACTCTAGGTCCCCCGACCCCCCTGACCCGAGCTATAAGGGTCCAAAAAAAAAATTCTTAAAATGGCCATAACTCCGGTTCTAATTATCAGAATTTAAAAAATGAGGGCTTTTTGGAAAGCTCTCGTGAAATGCCACTTCCTTTTCTAACATCGCAAGTTCATAAAAGCACCGCTAGGGGCGCTATTATTAAAAAGAAGATTTTTAAATCTTAAAAGTTAAATAACTCAAAAATTCCTTATGCAATCGGGCTGAAATTTTAGTATGTTGTAGCCGTTGATTATACCTATCAAACAAAAAAAACCTTAAGTCGATCCATAACCCCTGACCCGAGCTATAAGGGGTCAAAGTTCGAACATTGACCGGCCTCTATCTCCGGTTCTAACTAACATAGCGACCTAAATTTTACCTTTTTGGTTTCGTCTCGATGAGCACTTTCAGATGGAAGTTCAAAAAGTCACCACAGGTGGCGCTGTGATAGCGTCAAAATTCATCGAAATTCAAAGACATTTTTCTCAAAAACAGCATTGTGCAAGTTAATGAAATTTTAGTATGTTGTAGTCCAGTCTAGGACGTTTCCAAAATGGTGCGTATGTGCGCTGTGGTTTCAATAGAACCGGAGATATGAGGGGTCAAAGTTCACGAAATTCAAAAAATCATATCTCCGGTTCTATGTGACCGATTTTGATAAGTGAGGGCTTATACGAAAGGTCTCACCAAATGCTACAACTTTCTAGAATATTTGAACTTCGTGGGACCAACACCAGGGGCGCCACAGTCGAAAAACCAATTTCAATATCACATAACCTCAATTATCTCGACTGTCGCTGAACCGATTTTGATGATTACTTCGACATAATTGTAGAGCACATTTGTCTCTACATTTCGTCCATACATCATTTTCCGCTCAGACTACGCTATTACTCCGATTTTGCCGTTTAAGTGTGAAAAAATTGATTTTTCCCATAATAACGCTTTGAAATCACTCAGATGCCAATTTGACTGCCTCTACTCCACCAAGACACTTAAAATAGGGTTTTAAATGGAAAATCCCACAAAATACAACAATTCTTTGATTTAGTTGAAGTTCAATAAATGAACACTTGGAGCACTCTGGATGAAAAAACGAGTTAAGAAACAAAAAAACTCGATTATCTTGGCTTCTGAGTAATCGATGAGATCATGTTCTATGGAAAAATTATAGAGAACATTCTGGTCTACATTTCACCCATATAACACTTTTCTGTCAGTTCATCCAAATCCTTGATATTTTGGTTTAAATACAAAATTTGTATAATTTCACGAATTTGATTCAAGATAACTGAATGGCGTCTCCCAACTTCAGCTCTAAATCGAATTTGCATGCACTCCGAGTTAGCTCACGTTAAGAATCTCACCTACATAAGCCGGTTAGGATTATCTGTCCCTTTTCCTTCTGAGGCATTTAGGGGGTGATTCTTTTGCATATGTATCTAAAAGTAACTGGTACACAATCTTGTTCAAAAGTGACTGTGGTTACATTTACTCGTAGTCTCTATCATTATTTATGAGACTTTAAATGTAGTGTGTCTTTTTTCATCTCTCAGCACTCAAAAACCCGCCCACACGTTCACATTTTAACATATTAACAATTATTTACGCGGGAATATTTACATGAATATTTGTTATTGCATTTTATACCAGATTTTGAAATTTGCGATGGTGCGCAAAAAAAATTTATATCGCTGTGACTTTTTAATACTCCACTGTCAGCCAAAAGTGTGTCGAAGGCATGGAAATTAAAACTCCACTTTCGATTTTAAACTTGCACTATCTGTGCATCCCGAACAGGAAACTTAGGTGAGATTAGGGCTGAGTTAGAGTGCAAGTAACTATCCTTTGGAAAAATTTTAGAAACATCTTTAGATAAGACTTATCATTTTCTGTAGGAAATTATAGAGGATTTAATCCACTTTCTAAAACTAAAATATCCAATTGTGTAATTTAGCCTCAGTTATTCCCCATATTAAAAGTTTTGACTGAATAAAACTTCATTTTCTGTGGATTATTTTTTCGAGAGCAATTGTGCCCAATTTTCTCACACAAGCCCACAATTGCAAACATAAATTACCTTTTTAGTGTCTCACCCAGACAATAATTGTATAATTTATGTTAACAGATATTTTCATTGGTCTTTGGTGTCTGCGAATTTGTCTTATTGAGTACACATTGCAGCCTCGGGACATTTTCAGCACGATCAACCACAGCACTTCCTGACTTTTCGAATACAAAGAGATTTTTTCCATAAAATCTGGGAAGATGATGCTACAACAAAGGAATTGGAAGAGGTCAGAGGGCGAAATATTGTGAGTAATTTTCAGTTTGAATTTAAGATAATGTCTAAGACAATTTTCTTATGAATTTCCTGTCTCTTTGTCAAAGGAATTGTATTGCTCGAACTTAAATACGGAGCCTGGAAAAGGGAATAAAGAAAATGAAAAATTTGATAAATAACATTACTATCTTAAAAAGTATCTCATTCCAGGATGTGCTTCTTTTCGATCTTTGGCTTTCCTGAGCCTTTTATCAAAATTAATATAATTTAGTGAGAGAAAATTATGGAATATTACATTACAATAATGTGCACTTTCATCCTTGATGAGGGATATAATAAAATTAGGATTAGTTCCTTACATCCTAAGTATATATACTTCAGAGGTCACACCCAAAAGCAAGTAGAAAATTTTCAAAATTACCAAAAAAAAACACGATGGATTTAAGGAGATAAGAAAATATTTCGGACAGGTTGCACCAATAATGATAATTATAATGTTATCATAACTTTGAAATGTAATATTTTCTAAATCAAATCGAAATTTTTTATTACCTCAGTTTCAGAAGTATTACTTGGAACTTTGAAAAGTTAAAAATGATCCATGATAAAAGTAATACAACATTTTTATAATAATTATTATTATTCTCAGTCGTAGATACAATAATTACATTATTGAGAATTTACACCATTAGAGATTGTTACCACTGAAATTAAATTCGACTTAACAGTTACTGTGAAATACTGACAGGGGTTAATAATACCAAAAAAAAAAGAGTTTCTCATCTATAAACAAGTTAATCCTAACTTAATTGCAATATATAATTAACAAAAATTTAAAGTTTTATTTTACTGACAGTAATATTTCATGGATCATTTAGAGAGAAAATTGAGCTGTTATGCCCAAAAACAGCCTAAAAGCTGTTCACAATTTTGAGAAGTTCCCTCATGAGTGAAAAAAAACACAAAAACTCCAACAAGCCATACAAATTGCTGTAAAATGAGGAATAATAATAAATGTTTGTAAATAAATTACACAGTCGATATTTTCTAATTACCAGGAGTATTATTGTATCAATTTGTTTACATAAATTGGATTAAATGGTTGCCCATGAATCAATTGATGAAAGAATAAGAACCGCAAATTATCAATTACAACCTCACGAGTGTGCATTTAAAGATTTTTTTATTGGAAGTCGTTGGGCTGTGAAAAAAATGCCAGGCCGATGGTCTTAATTATTTATTGCGTAAAAAAGTACTGTGAGAAATTGTGGATATTCAGCGAGAGTGACATGAGGAGGAGGTTGGACGAGAGAAATAAAAGAGCGGTCATTTAAACTGGGTCACACCGGACAGACACCCAAAATGCTGAATAATTGGGGAGTCTGGGGTCATAAAATTATATATGAAGCAGATCTTGGCATGCAATTTTTGACTTATCCTGCACTCTAAAACGCGCCCCTTTTGCCATTTGCCCTCAATATCTCTTTTTAATTTTGCTGTTGCGATCACAAGTCTCAGGTGTTAAAGTTCTTGTTCAAGCTCTGTATCCAATCGATTTTGTCACGTGCTGATTCAAAAGACAGAACTTTCATTATCAACACGACGATATTTTCGTGATCAGGTACTATTAGCAGAACAAGAAAAACCGCAAATGTACTGGAGATTGTCTTAGAGAGTCGCGTTAATTTTCCTGAAAAGTTTTTCTTTGAAATAAAAGAAAAAAGGTTTCAGTGAAAAGTCCCCATATTCTCGATGGCTGGGTCTTTATGATTAATAATCACGCACATGGTGTGCAATGTTAAATGGCAATTTGTCAATATTGATCATTGTCAAAACATGTAAATGCTTTTTAAATAGACTACATAAATAAAATCCTTTTAATGTTAGAAAAAAAATTCTCTTGCACCAAACCACTCTCGATCAATTTATCAAAGTTGTCCACATAGAAAATTTCTGCACTGAGCAAAATGCACCTCATTAATCAAAATCCCCCTAAGCGAGCTTCTAAATCTTGCTCCTGCAGAGATCTAATTTTTTTCGTCGCCCATATATACTTAACCACTCTCCCATTCAACACCATGTGCAATCCACCTTGTCAATAATATTGACCAAGCGCTGAGGACAATTAGAAAAACATCCAATTAATGAGATCACCCAAGTAATTCGCTTATTGCAATTGGAAATTATGCTTTGCTAGCTATTTCCGCATCAAGAACTGTCTCACATTGACCAAGACAGAAAAATGTGTAAATTTCCAGACATCATTCACATAGTGAGATCACTTTAATTGGTCAGTCTGCATAGCGTGGAAAATTGAATTTTATTGATACGCGCATTGCATCACATGCAAATACTTTGAATCTGAGTACATTTCTTCCATGGGAAATCCATTTGGTGGAACGGCGGGATACTCTAAAATAGTCTAAAGACATGTTCACAACCGCACAATAGTGTGCTTTTCAACCAGGTGATTGACGATTGCTGTTTATGGAAGTGTGCTAAAGAAATTATATATGCAAGACCTACCTATACCATAACTTGCAGCTTAAGGTTTTTGAAACTCCAAAGGGCTCCAGAAATCGAAAAAAAATATCAAAAATGACTGCCATCATTTGACTTCACTGTTTGAAAAATCAAGAAGACAGAAAAGTATGTGACTATTAAGAAAAAAACCCAAAGATTTACGTTTTTGCCTATACATGTTACATAGGGGGAGGTGGGGCTACTTTGATCTGTTGGGCTAGATTGTTATACGACTTTTTCGCCTATTTCTAAATGAAACTGGTTCTTTCAATTATTTTATTTAGACCCACAATTATTTTGTCTATCCAAATTTCATACCGCTAAAACCCAGTTTCCATTATGAATATGCGAAAAATAGTATAACAATGTAGCCCCAGAGATCAAAGTAGCCCCACCTCCCCCTACTATCACAAATCGTCAAGAACATCGGACTCGGAAAAGCTTAAGGTGCCCGACATTCTTTACAGGTAAGCGCAAAAGTGTGCAAATTGTGCAAATTTTAGTTGAATTATAAAGGTTAGAAGTTAGAATCGCTAAGATTGTAAAATAAAGAGGTGTGTAGTCCGTCCTTTGAGAATGCAATATAAAATATATGCACATCAATGAGTGGAGGTCGCTTTATCCCAATTTATGATAAAAGAACTTAGATAAAAGAAAAGAAAATAAGAATAAAAGATAAAAGAAAATAGATTAAAACCTACCTTTGAGGAGAGCTTATAATATCACTATTAATTTAGTAAAAAGACATGAAAAATATTTTTCAAAGTTTGAAATTATTAGTCTCACCATAGTTGAAGTATAAACTACGAATATAATGCCCAACGCACAATAACTTTTGTTTAGTAAACATGTTTTTGACATTTCAATGAGAGTGAGTAAGATCTAGATCTTATCATCTCGCTCATTTTCATGGAAAAAAAAATACTTACAAACAAAAGCAATTGTACGCTGTTTATAATGCTCAGCGCACAATAACTTTTGTTTTGTAAATATGTTTTTGAAATTTCGATGAGAGTGAATGATATGTAGATTTAGTCATCTCGCTCTCTCTCATAGGAAATCTTAAAAACATGCTTAGAAACAAAAGTTATTGTGCGTTGGTCACATTGCAGCACAACTGTAAAGAATGGCAACTTAAAAAAAAACTAAAACTAGGCAACTTAAAAAAAATAAAACTGGGCAACTGCAGCAGAACCCAGATCGATTCATCAAAGATTTTAAAGCTTATAACCCTGTAGAAGGGAAATATGGAACCACAGGATTGGCAGCCATTTTGTCAGACGACTTGATGTTGAATTATGACTTCAAAGGAACTAAAAAACAGCGTTCATTCCAAGCCTTGGGAATATATAAAATCCTAGAAACTGCTTGGAATAAAAGTTTGGGAAATGATTTTCAAAAAATAATTAAAAAACAATTGAAAGCTGCTCACAATAAAAAAATGGGAAGCTCTGTGTCGTGAAAAAAAGGCTCGTAGTCAAAATACTGAATGACTGGGTCACATATTTTTGTCGACATCTGAAATAATTCCATCCATACGTTTTTTTCTTATTTCCTAAAAATTTTGATGTAATTTTTTTTTATTAATATTTGCTTTTAAAGTTGTTGAACTGAACTGAAATGAACTGAAGATTAAATTATGAACTAAATTATTTATTTATGTAGTATAGTATTAAATATTTTTTATAATGTGAAGACCAATAAAGTTTATTTACTGGAGTTTAATTATGTTTGACTTTAATTTATGTTATATTTTTAGTTAAAACGTTTTTTTTTGTGTTACTTATTGCGAATTATTTTTACATGTAGGGGAAAATGTCCTGTTTCTAAAAGATATTACAGAGTAAGATTTATTGGAAAACATAGCAAAAATTTAGTCACTATGAAGCTTAGGACCGTGCAAAGCATAGGCACTTCCCCTATGTAAAAATAATTCGCATTAAGTAAGAAAAAAATTGTTTAAACTAAAAATATAACATCAATTAAAAGTTAAACGTAATTACACACCAGAAAATAAACTTTATTGGACTTCAAAAAAAACTGTGAATTTCCTCGCATAATTTTAATTCAGGTAAGTGTTCGTGTAAGATTGCAGTTCAGGCTCCGAGCCTTCGTCAGTCGCTGGATCGAGATAAAGAGCTATTCCTTATTGACATTTTTCAGTTCCTTCAACCCTCTAGGCTACCAAAGAGGTATTAATTATTTAAAATTTCCATTTCAGCCATCGCCCCAATTTGGTTTTTACTAAAAAAAAAAACAAAGGGTGATCGGCGCTGGTCAGTTTTTCTGGTCGGCTGATCGGCGCCAATCTGTCAACATGATCGACTGCTTACGTTGATCTATCCCAATGATAGGTTGCCACAATGCACCATGAGTCCTGTTTACTCATTGAATAGTACGATTGCCTATAAGTTTTTAATAGTATAATAATAAGTCTTAATTCACCTATATACAGATTAATGCAAACTTTTGAGTGTACCACACTGTAATTTCACTTAACACTCTTAAAAAGGGACAGATAATCCTAACCGGCTTATGTAGGTGAGATTCTTAACGTGAGCTAACTCGGAGTGCATGCAAATTCGATTTAGAGCTGAAATTGTGAGTCGCCATTCAGTTATCTTGAATCAAATTCGTGAAATTATACAAATTTTGTATTTAAACCAAAATATCAAGGATTTGGATGAACTGGCACAAATGTGATATATGGGTGAAATGTAGACCAGAATGTTCTCTATAATTTTCCTATAGAACATGATCTCATCGATTACTCAGAAGCCAAGATAAGCGAGGTTTTTTGTTTCTCAACTCGTTTTTTCATCCAGAGTTCCCCAAGTAGTCATTTGTTGAACTTCAACTATATCAAAGAATTGTTGTCTTTTGTGGGACTTTCCATTTAAAACCCTATTTTAAGTGTCTTGGTGGAGTAGAGGCAGTCAAATTGGCATCTGAGTGATTTCAAAGCGTTATTATGGGAAAAATCAATTTTTTCACACTTAAACGGCAAAATCGGAGTAATAGCGTAGTCTGAGTGGAAAATGATGTACGGACGAAATGTAGAGACAAATATGCTCTACAATTATGTCGAAGTAATCATCAAAATCGGTTCAGCGACAGTCGAGATAATTGAGGTTATGTGATATTGAAATTGGTTTTTCGACTGTGGCGCCCCTGGTGTTGGTCCCACGAAGTTCAAATATTCTAGAAAGTTGTAGCATTTGGTGAGATCTTTCGTTTAAGCCCTCACTCATCAAAATCGGTCACATAGAACCGGAGATATGATTTTTTTGAATTTTGTGAACTTTGACCCCTCATATCTCCGGTTCTGTTTTAACCACAGCGCACATTTGTACCATTTTGGAAACGTCTTTGACTGGACTACAACATACTAAAATTTCATTAACTTGCACAATGCCGTTTTTGAGAAAAATTACTTTGAATTTCGATGAATTTTGCCGCTATCACAGCGCCACCTGTGGGGACTTTTTGAACTTCCATCTGAAAGTGCTCATCGATATGAAACCAAAAGGGTAAAATTTAGGCCGCTATGTTAATTAGAACCGGAGATAGAGGCCGGTCAATGTTCGAACTTTGACCCCTTATAGCTCGGGTCAGGGGTTATGGATCGACTTAAGTTTTTTTTTGTTTGATAGGTATAATCAACGGCTACAACATACTAAAATTTCAGCCCGATTGCATAAGGAATTTTTGAGTTATTTAACTTTTAAGATTTAAAAATTTTCTTTTTAATAATAGCGCCCCTAGCGGTGGTTTTATGAACTTGCGATGTTAGAAGGGTAAGTGGCATTTCATGAGAGCTTTCCAAAAAGCCCTCATTTTTTAAATTCTGACAATTAGAACAAGAGTTATGGCCATTTTAAGAATTTTTTTTTGGACCCTTATAGCTCGGGTCAGGGGGGTCGGGGGACCTTAAGTTTGGTATTGATGGAATGCTCTAAGGCCCAGCTATAACATACTAAAATTTGAGCCGGATCGATGCCATAGGGGCGGAGCTATTGAGAAAACAAAAAAAGGGGGTTCTTCAAAATGGCGGAAGGAGGGGTGGGGGGTCAATGCACCAAGTTGCAATTTTCATGCGATATATAACCTTTGCCGAAAACCGCAAGTCGATATCTTTTTTAGTTTAGGAGCTATTAAGCTCCAAAGAGCGGCCGGCCGGCCGGCCGGGAACTTAACTTAGCCCCCCATATATTCGTGATCAGGAAATGGCGAAACACATTTTGGCCAAGTTTGACCGCGATCGGAGGACATGAAATTTTGTTAGGATTATAGTAGGTGAGATTGTTAAGAATCTCACCTAATATTGTAGAAAAGGTAGAAAACGTTTAAAGAAAAATACCGATCAATCTCGATCCACTAAAAAAAATCCTTAAAAAAAACTAAACGTAAATTACAGCACTTTTCACATTACAATTTTCAGAATGGCTATTTAAGTGTGATCCTTCTCACAACAATTGTAATTACTATAATTTTGCAAAATTCCAATCAGGAAAAATCCATCAAGACAATTGATCGCACAAACTGAACTTGTGAATGACGCAGCAATATCTTAAGCGATAAATACCGGTAAATATTTCAATCTACAATATACATTTTTCCCCTTTTATTGAACCAAAATGCTCTTGAGCAAAAGCGGGATGGTTGAGGGGGCAGGTTGCGAAATTTTCCAATAATATCTGACCGTTGCTCAGCAGAGCTAGTGTGTAAGCAAAGAATGTCCATCTGAGACAGATTGGTTTACTGTAGAATGTGAATGAGGAGGTAATAGACAAGAAATTGAATGTATGCTGGTGCAATAATGAGATTCTTTGATCTCTTGACAATGTCTGGTCAATTGCATCAAACTGTATTGGACCTGGATGTTTGATTGACATGGAAGCAAGTCGTCACATGACAAAATGCCTTGCCAGGAAAATCACAAGTGGCAGTAAAAAGAGCCCTCAAGAATTCCTTTATAGGTAAGTTTTTCATTTGGCGTTGCACAAGAATTTCCGCGTAATGCATAATTTCAGCATAAATTGACTGTTTTATGTGGGAAGACGTTTAAATTATGTGATTATGATCACTGATCACTGATGACTTTTATTATTTTGTATTGAATGAATTTGCAAGTTAATATTTTGAAATTGTTCAAAATTTGAATTCTCCCCTGCTTACCTTTTCAAATAAGATTTAATTTTGTAATCAGAAAAAAAGACATTATTCTCTTGAGAAAATGCTCCACCCTCAAACGTTATTTATGTAATAGTCACATGAACCACTTTGTGAATAAACACATGAATTATATGAAGAGACCCAGAAGAATCTTCATTATTCATCGTCTCTCCCAAATGCAAGTGCGATTACGTATGTCTGAAAACTTCAGTGAAAGTCCCTCACATGAATTGATAATAAGTTTTGGATAAAGAGAGGATCCGGGTGAGAAGATGGTTATGACCTAAAAAAAAAGACAAAAACACTCACAAGTCAACCATCATATTGGAGCAATCTGCACATGTTATACAATTGGCCAAGATCGAGAGATTAAAATGATGAGATTTAAACTTCTTTTCTTCTTTCACACAAAACCATCTCAATTTCCGTTTGTGGCGAAAAGTATACACAAACACCCGACTAAAGATGAAAAATGATCGAGAAGATCGAGTTTTTGTCTAAGGCAATCATCCACAGTGAAATTCCCAGATGCAAGATCACACCTTCGAATGAAGAGAAAGAACCAAAAAGGTAAGAGGTGGCCAGTAGATTAATTTATAAACTCTCATTTGTATCGTGATATACTAAAGTAAAATGTGGGATGTTTACTTTTACTTTTGCGAATAAACACCGGGTTTTTTTTTTCATGTAATGTACATTTTACGATCATCATAAAAATTTCCACTCTTGATGGAGATTTTCTGGATTTATTTTGCCAATTGCCATCTTATTTTGCTTTCAATCGCTTGCAATTTATGCTTTATGATCGACGACTTTGAGGTTATCTGTTTTTTTTTTATTTTTGCAAATCCTCTTGTGTGATCACCCGCGAGATCACCTCGAAGATCACTCTGACGATCGCTCAAGATGCCACAAAACCAGAAGAATTTCAGTCATGTGACTCTTGAAGATCTCTTTGACTGGTTCGCAATGTGCTTTTCCGAGTGATCTTCAAGCACGATCGCATTTGGTGATTGCAGGAATTCCCCTTTCCAATTTTCTCACTCACGTGACGATCATCTGAAGACACCGTATGTGATCATCAAGACCTCATTGCACAGCATAAATTACATAAAATGTATTTCATCTCGCTCACGAGTGCGATTATTAAATCAAATAAAAAGGGGCATTTTTGTGAAATAGCTCTGTTTTAGTCATGTGATCGCTCTACAGGCTAGTTTTTAGATTAGCAACGGTCTCTCTGTATGATTCTTTTTGATTACAAACCCAAAAAATTCCATCACATACGACGATTTATCTTTACGTCTTCCATCTCTCATACCATTTTGACCATTTGAAAGTGTTGCATACTTTTGAGAAGTGGAAACATAAAGTCCACATCTTAATTATGAATGGCCATTTATGGTGATGCTGTAGCACCTTATTGAATGCGTCTGAAGTGTCAAAATGTCCAGTGATCACCCAATATTTCGATCAAATCGATTTGTATTGCCATAAATTATCTTTGCCCAGCCCGGATTAACACGATCGAGCTACGTTCATCAGAAAATAATAATAAAATTTAATGCAATATTGTGATGTCTCTCGCATGAGGATTTTAACTGTTCTTCTTTCATGATCACAGCTTCTGTAGTGCTTTAGTTTGTAACCATAAACTATCACAGGTTGAGATCTTATTCGCAGAGTATGTTTTTTAGACACTTAATTCTTCATAATACTACTTCTTTAGTTCAATATTTGCAAAAATTCTTATATTAATTCTATCCTTTTATAGTACATGTTGTAGGTTTTCTCGTAACCGTTTTGCCACCAAAACGTATTTAGAACATTATAATCTTGGTTTCTGAAGTGACAATTATTTTTTGCAATGTTTACAATTAATCTTAACACTTGTTGGATGGCTGATATGAAAATTTATGTGTTGGAGGATTTTTGAAAAACGGTTTCGAAAACATATATGATTAAAATGTGTTAAAAACTCAAAAGTGCATCGATATTTTACTTTATTTTTTAACAACTTTTACCAGACGTACATTAGCCGTACTCACTATGGCGTTGTTATCTCGTAATCTCCGTAATCTGTTATCTTGTTATAATTTTTCATTTATAAAATACATTACGAGAACATAACGAGATAACGAGATAACGATATTACAAGATAACAGCGCCATAGTGAGTACGGCTATTATTCACTATATCTTTATATTTTATTTTATTTTTTCTTATTTAAAAAAAAAGTTATCAATTTGTTTCTATTCACCTTCGCTAAGTTTCTTTAAAAAAAAAAAACCTGAATCACTTTTCTTCGTGTTGGATTGAGAATCACCTATCTTGTAAAATTAAGCAGACATATCTTAGACTTCTTATTCTGAACAAGCTGAGGACTTGCTGATGGAAATCATTGGGTGTTTGCATCAAATGACCATTAGACTGAAGTAGTTCAATCAAAACACCACAAACGTGACAGGTACAGTGATCTTTCGATCACCATAAATCACTCCTAGCCATCACATAGATCCCCCTCGAAGACGCCAATCCACATCGAGAGAGTGACATGAATTTGGAAGATTCGCGCGCAAAAAGGGGTTGGCGTCTAACGATTGCGACACTAAATCGATCGTTGATCGGTGATTGAGAATTTTCACTCTGTGTGTGATCGACTCAATGGAAATTTGTGAGACAATTTTGCATAGAGATTACCTACTAAATCACTACAATTTGGTATATGTGAGGCAATTAGTTAGGAATAGTCGCTAATTGCTAACCAATAATTGTGTGCTTATTGCGAATTTCCCATGATTTGACTGATCACACACGACCTGCTCAAATTTAGAGCAGTATATCTTCACTTTGGTGCGTAAATGCTGCTCCACACACAAATTGTCACAATCTCTTAAGCGATCTCTCCACACCTCTTCTCAACACAATTCATCACTATAAGCCACTACAAATCGATACCATACAATTTTGCATGATCAGCCCAGAAGTAATGTAACCAGACTATATTCTCAAATTACACATTGGACACACCAGTGCAACTGGAGAACTTATAATTGTGATTAGATAATTGCAAATTATTGCAGAGAGGCTTTTGCTATTAGACCGTCACATGTAAGAAGTTTTCTTTTATGTAAATTTGCAACAGAAGTAGAACAAGCATTCACAGTGTCGATAACTGAAAAATTTACCTTTTGATCAGTCTCTAAATTGTCCCCTTCCTGACATTCAGTGCTTTTGCACCGGGCGGAACTCGAACTTACTACTGCAAGCACTGCAAGAGCCGAGCCATGGGGATCTCACATCCATAGAGCTACCACGCTCTTACTAACTGCTCTCCAATCTCCCTGAGATTGTTGACGGATTCTCAAGTAGCTTCGGAAGTGTGTCCCTCCTATTTGATCAAATGGAGATCTCAGTGGTGCAATAAGTTAGTCCGTTGATTCTTGGGCTGATAGATCCTCGGCTTGACTCACAGTTGTTGTGAGTTCGAGTCCAGCTCGGTGCAAGGATCTTCACCGAATGTCTGACTTAGACAATTTTCACATGCAACAAAAACGTAATATAATGCACCGCCTCCGCCCAACAACTTCATGAGCACGGAAGAATTATTTATACGGGAAGGCGCTCCTGAGAGCCTCTCGCTCCTGAACGTATCGAGATATTGTAATACAATATCTAATACGATTAATAATAATTTGATTTAACATTCAACTTGTAACAGAGATTAAAAATTAAATCAGTTTACTCTGAAAGAACGGCATATTAACATTTTACCCTGACACTCTTTTACCTAGAATGGCCAACACTTGTCAGAGTTTCTGTGATCCTGCAGTAAAAGAAACTCTCTTAGTTCGACTTCTTCGGTTCAGGTATCGATCAAGTGTTATTTATATAGTCTTATAATATAGTCTTACGTGTAGTCTTATTCTTCAACCTTTATAAGAAACGTAAATAAGAATATATTTACTGAACATATTGCAGTTTTGTTTGAATTATTTAAATTATTTAATTTGTTCTGAAAATTTCCAAACAAGAAAAGATATTAGTAAAATAGAATTATTTAGTAAAGATATTAGACACAAGTTAAGAAATAATTGGGAAGATTGAAGGTGTGATTATACGTATGTATTATGTATGAATACGTATGAATATATATGTATTACGGTCGTTTTCGGTAAAAAAATTTAAAATATGAATCTTAGGGCCTTGATAGACCTGAGGATTAGCCGAGAGACGGCTTAGCGTAATTATGTTAAACATAATGGTCAAACTATATTTCCATCATTTTCCACTAAGTCGTCTCTCGGCTTAAGTCGTAAGTGGTCTAGGGCATTAGCGAATTTTATAACAGTTTCCGCTCAGGATCAGCAAAGTTCGATGTTTTGTGGCATGAGTGTGCGTGGTTGTGTGTCGTCATCGGCAGTATATTATTATTATTATTATTATTATTCATGTTGAGGTGGTCTTAGGAACAGGCCCGGGCACTGCGACTGATCTGTCTATTGTACCCAACCTCCTTGTTTGTTAGAGCTCTATTTTGGCGCCCTTAATAAAGGACAGTAAAGCTCCAGATTGAGACGTTTTGATGACAGAGGCGGGGCAGACAGAGTCGCCCAGTGAAATTCTCCGCTGTATCCCAAATGCCGGACAGTAGCACAGGATGTGAATATTGTCCTCTTCATCTTCCAGACAATATCGGCAAGTCTCATCCGTGCTAATGCCCATTCTTTTTAAGTGGGAGCCAAGAGCGCAGTGTCCCGTGAGCAGGCCAACTAGCAATCTTAGCTGTATTTTGTTGAGATTTTGAATTTCTTTTCTCCATTTGCCGTCTGGCTCCAGGATTAACTTAGCACGCCGGAGACCAGGCTGCTTAGCCCAGTGTACTTTGTGCTCATTGGTCGCCTTCTCATTGAGAAGGTGCTTGATACGGCTCCCAGAATAACCGCAAGTAGGCATTGGACCAATGAAGGGTGTCTTGGCACTAGATTTAGCCAAAGAATCTGCTGTGTTGTTGCCCTCCACATTCGAATGGCCAGGGACCCAAGTAAGAATTACTTGATGTCGTTCAGCCAGTTTGTTCAGTTCTTGCCTACATTCAAGAACTAGTTTTGATGAGCATATGGGGGCAATTAGAGCTCTCAGAGCCGCTTGGCTGTCTGATAATATTTTAATAGTGGTGGAATCTGTATACTTCCTCCCACATTCTGCAGCACAGAATACCAGGGCCATTATCTCTGCCTCAAAGACTGAGATGTCAGCACCCAGGGGGAGTGAAATATATGTGTCAGGGCCAACAATGCCTATACCACATCCACATTCCATTTTAGACGCGTCCGTATACCAATGATCTTTCGATTCATCGATGTGTTGGAGTGCATCTTGTCTGTTGAGTATTGCTACCTCGAATTTGTTCCCGATCAGCGGTCTTTTGATTCTGAGATCATGCAGTCCCACTTCAACTGGGGTGTTCTGTAGGTGTTTCAGTATTTCCAAGTGGTCTATAAGGTTACCTGGTTTAAGGTCCTTGATCATAGTGATCGCTAGCCCTTGTTAGGTTGCAGTTTTCTGCAAAAATATTTGTAGAGGTACTATATCTAGGATAGCTTCCATTGCCGCAGTTGGGCAAGATCTCATGGCCCCTGTTACAGCAAGGCAAGCGAGCCTTTGTACCTTCTGGAGTTGGTTTGTGGCCTTAGTTTGTTGGGTTTTCTTCCACCAAACTAGGCAGCCATATGCTATGATTGGTCTAACAATGGATTCATAAATCCAAACGATGATATGGGGTTTCAGACCCCATTTTTGACCAACCATTTTACGACATGTCCAAAGGGCTTTTATGGATTTATTGGTAATGCACGTAATGTGTGCGTTCCAGGTCAATTTGCTGTCAAGCATGAGCCCTAGATATTTAACTTCTTGCTTGATCTCAATAATAGTTCCTTCTAGAAGGATATTATCGAGATTTACCTTACGCCTTCTTGTAAAAGGTACTAAGGTAGTTTTGGAGGGATTGATTTTCAGTCCCGCATTTTGACACCATTTCGAGATGATATTTAGGTCGTGTTGCATGCAAGATGAAATTATCTTATCATGCTTACCCCTTATAATGATGACTAAGTCGTCAGCATATCCTGTAGCTCTGATCCCGTTTTCAGATAATTCTGTAAGAAGTCCATCGATGACCAGGGACCACATTAGTGGTGATAACACCCCACCTTGTGGACATCCCTGAGTCACCCGAGCTGCCACTCGGTCTTGGCCTTCTCCGGTTTCTACCGTACGGGATCTGAGCATTGCCGTCATCCAGTCTATAATGAACTGGTTGATGTTCTTATTACGTGAAGCTTCGAGTACCATGTCAAAATTGGTGCTGTCAAATGCCCCAGAGATGTCAATAAAGGCACATAGCGCAACTTCTTTCGCCTCCAGAGAGCCCTCAACAGCATAAATCAGTTCACTCAAAGCGGTATTAGTGGAACGGCCACTTAGGTAGCCGTGTATCGGCAGTATAATTGTCCCCTCCAACTGTGAGGAGGGCAGTCTGGGTTAGAGATCAGAGGTAAAAGGTAGTGAAGGTTTTTTCCTCCTCAGGGGAATTCTATGAGAAGTGTGTGAAGTGGTGCCGGCGGAGGAGTGGGTCCCAAGAAGAGAGGAAGGAAAGCCCCTTTTCGGTCTCATCGCAGCATGGTACCCTAATGGCGATCATCTGAAGAGTCTTTAGAAATATCGGGAATTCCTTTCCAAGGAATCTCATTTCCCGTCTGGATGTGGGAGGGCTTTCCACGGAGGAGAGTCAGCAGAGGGACGGAATTTTGGGGACTATCTTGACATTTTGGGGGAACAACAATCTTCTGATGATGGAAGCAACCCAAGCAACCTCTAGTTTAACCACCCATCACCACTCTGGTATCTTACGGAGCTCACTATCTGACTACAACTGCAGGAAGTTGGATTTTTCACTGGAGGTTTCAATCGCACGGACTCTGGAAACGCCTTCGCCCATAGAAGAATGAAAAGCGGAAACCCGGAATCTTATCAGATGCCCACTTTTATGTGATCTTCGGAGTGCCTCACATCCGGAGATAAGAGTATGCGGAAAAATATCGGATGGTTATCACCAGTTGTGCCAGCGTTTCACCAATGAGAAAACCCTAAGTATTTTGTGTTATGTGTTCACGAAAAATATATAATATAGTAAGTTTGTATGGGCCAAAATAGGGTTTTCCTCTGGGAGATTGAAGTGATCAAGGCTGGTGGAGGGAAGTCTGTTCACTGAGAGAAATCGGAAAAAGTTAAAATAACATTCTGGAAATGTTAATTTTACCCTGCATTATTGATCCGAAATCGGTGTAAATATTACCCTTTTTAGGTGTATTGGGGGTTAGTTACCCTTTTTCATGGTTAATTTGTCCTTAAAAAGGTGTAAAATTAACATTAAAAAATGTTGATATATTTTTTTACACCTAAAAAGTGTTAAAGTTATGAGAAAAAAAGTTAATCGCACCCTCTTTTTTTCTCAGTGTTGGAAAAGGGGGCAAGTGGGAGAAGTTGGAGAAAAGTCTCTGGTGAATCGAATGTCTGATGGGAATCGGGTGATGGAAGAAGGAGAAGTGTCAGGTGTAGCCTTGCAGGTAAGGAAGGGACGTTGGTTTGGAATGGAATATCCAAAGAAATCTATTTTCGGAGAAGAAATTCGGCGGAAAGATCACCAGCACTTGAGAAAAAAAAGTAATTCACCTTGTAACCGGAAAAAGCTTAACAGTAAATTCAATTTGCCTTTACAACTTCCTTTAGAATATTTCTCATTAAAATTACCGGTAGGGGAAGTGTGCCAAATTTCGGCCAGCTTCTAATTTCGGCCACTTTGAGTGTAATTTCGGCCTTGCAAATATATTAATTAGAATTATGTACCGTCGTTGCGGGTGACTTTGCACTCGGGGGGTGACTTTGCACTTTGCTGTTCATAAGACTTTCATAAATTCTAGCACTTATTGATGGTCTTCGCCGATCCGGTCTACCATGTCAAAGTATATAGGGATATGTTATGTACCAAGTAAGGTACAACGATCCCCAAAAGGATTCTTGTAGTTTGAGTAATATTCAATGAAATGCTAGTATAGCTATTTTGTCAAAAAACGCCTCCGTGAAAAAGTTATCTGAAGGTGCAATTCCAAAATCGATTTCAGAGTAGTAAATTGCAAGGATCCAATCTAAATTAATCTGACTAGAATAATCCACTTCGATTTTGTTGATTATTTTTATTAAAATATTTTTTTCCCCTATTATCTTCCTAAGAACGCATGATTTATGTTATAGAATTGCATATAATGGCCTTTCTAAAGCTTTTTTATAAAGTATTTGGCTAAAAATTATCCAATTTTGTGGGAACTTAAGATAAAATGACCGAGATCTACAAGATAGCATGGTCGCCATCTTGATTTGACGTTTCTGTCCGCCATTTTGAATAACTGTCAAAACAAAAATCTCGTCCGATTGAGCTGAAATTTTAATATGTTCCAGCTGATGCAAAGGCCTTTTCAGAACATATACAAAATCCGACCTAGGTCAAGTTTTTGTCTGGATATAGGGGCTCCAAGTTCAAAATTTTGACATTTTCATGAATACAGAACTATAGGGAGCTTCTTTTATCAAAACTATCACGAAAAAGACAGCGCTACCGTTAGGCGGTGAGATCAAACAAACAAAAAAAGAAAAGTTATGTTTTTGTTTATAACAACGCATTATTTAATAATCTTAAAAACTGTTTTCGCAAAGATGAAAAATAAAAAAAAATTAGTTAAATGCACTTTTCGTTAATTTTTTTAAATTATGTTAGAGTAAATAAATAAAACTAAAGCTGGAACCATTTTTAATGGTTACTGAGGCATTTCCTTTAGGTTTCAAATATTTAAGATTGAAAAATAAAGACCGCCAAAACATGAGCATTACAAAATTTTAAATTTTGAGCCTCTGTATCTAGGTAAATACATGACGCAGACTGGAACATAGATACGTTTTGAAAAGGTCTTGACATCAGCTACAACATACTAAAATTTCAACCCAATCGGACCAGTTTTAGGGTTTGACAGTTCTTCAAAATGGCGGAGAGAAACGTCAAATCAAGATGGCGATCACGTCATCTTGTAGGCCTCGTGTATCTTACCCTTAAATGTGAAGAACTTATTTGTCGTTTATTATCAGAAATTGTTGATTTTTTAGCATTTATTAAAAAGTGCAAAGTCACCCGCATCTTAACCCCAGTACAAGCCTTTTTTCTTGATTTTTTTAAACATAGTAAAATTTTATAAAATTAATGCTAGTGGCACAAAATCCATTCATTAACAACTGAATACAAATAATTTTACCCATTCACCCCCTCCTTTCACTTTAACTATCCACTTTTAGAGAGTAAAGTTGAAAAACAGCGAAAAAACGTGCAAAGTCACCCGCAACGACGGTATGTAATCTTCGAATAGTCAATGAATTTATTTCGCTTTTAAATATTTATTCAATTTAGGATGTATTAGGGTAAGTGTGCCAAATTTCGGCATAGTTGCATGCAACCGCCAAAGTCTCAAGTTTGAAATGTAATATAATTAAAAGAAATTGAATCTTTTTGTTACTTTTTAATAAGGAGTGCTTCTTGGAACCTTGTAGACAGTTTATCGTCTTTATTTTCCCTAAATTCATTCTTAATCATTTTTAAAGGGAATAAAAATGTAGACATGACATTGGTGCCCTATTTCAGCCACCTTCATTCTCACACTTCCGTGCTCTCCCGGAATTCTTTCAATGTCTTTTTCAGGTCATCGTGCTCGTCGAAGCGACATTCTTTTGTTATTTTTTGCATTGTATATTCTCTAGATGCAAAACCTAAAAATTTATGGATATTCGAAGAACAAAAAATGTGGCGGAAATTGCAAGCTGGCCGAAATTTGGCACGCTTACCCTAACACAAAGACCGTTAAATTTTAGGTATCATTTGAATTTAAATTGCGTTGCAAAAACTCAGTGTGGAAAGTCTAACAAAAAATGTGACAGATCGATTATGTTTCTAGCAGTCTTTGATTTCTGGTGAAGTGCAGAAGGTTTTCCTTCGTTGTTTTTCATGAAAATTGATTAGCTTTCGATTGATAAATTTGAGATGCTACTCTTCAGGTCTTCAGGACAAATTACACGGAAGATCTCAAGGCTTGTGAGTCATATAAACGTATTAAATTAAATATTAAACTCGTTCCGTTTGACGTTTTGAAATTTTCTATCCGTTGCATCACAAAAGGTGGTCAGAAAAAAGGTGGCCGGTATTTCACACAAATTGGCCGGAATACTACCCAAAGCAATGTCCATATTTTTATTAATTTTTTCAATATTTTTGGAAGTGATTTAAAGTAAACAAAGATGATAAACTAGTTTTCAAGGTTCCACACAACCGTCCCGAAAGGGAAGTAACAAAAAATATAAATATGAATTAAAAAGGGACAGATAATCCTAACCGGCTTATGTAGGTGAGATTCTTAACGTGAGCTAACTCGGAGTGCATGCAAATTCGATTTAGAGCTGAAGTTGGGAGACGCCATTCAGTTATCTTGAATCAAATTCGTGAAATTATACAAATTTTGTATTTAAACCAAAATATCAAGGATTTGAATGAACTGGCACAAAAGTAATATATGGGTGAAATGTAGACCAGAATGTTCTCTATAATTTTCCCATAGAACATGATCTCATCGATTACTCAGAAGTCAAGATAAGCGAGGTTTTTTGTTTCTCAACTCGTTTTTTCATCCAGAGTTCCCCAAGTAGTCATTTGTTGAACTTCAACTATATCAAAGAATTGTTGTCTTTTGTGAGACTTTCCATTTAAAACCCTATTTTAAGTGTCTTGGTGGAGTAGAGGCAGTCAAATTGGCATCTGAGTGATTTCAAAGCGTTATTATGGGAAAAATCAATTTTTTCACACTTAAACGGCAAAATCGGAGTAATAGCGTAGTCTGAGCGGAAAATGATGTATGGACGAAATGTAGAGACAAATGTGCTCTACAATTATGTCGAAGTAATCATCAAAATCGGTTCAGCGACAGTCGAGATAATTGAGGTTATGTGATATTGAAATTGGTTTTTCGACTGTGGCGCCCCTGGTGTTGGTCCCACGAAGTTCAAATATTCTAGAAAGTTGTAGCATTTGGTGAGATCTTTCGTTTAAGCCCTCATTCATCAAAATCGGTCACATAGAACCGGAGATATGATTTTTTGAATTTTGTGAACTTTGACCCCTCATATCTCCGGTTCTGTTTTAACCACAGCGCACATTTGTACCATTTTGGAAACGTCTTAGACTGGACTACAACATACTAAAATTTCATTAACTTGCACAATGCCGTTTTTGAGAAAAGTGACTTTGAATTTCGATGAATTTTGACGCTATCACAGCGCCACCTGTGGTGACTTTTTGAACTTCCATCTGAAAGTGCTCATCGAGACGAAACCAAAAAGGTAAAATTTAGGCCGCTATGTTAATTAGAACCGGAGATAGAGGCCGGTCAATGTTCGAACTTTGACCCCTTATAGCTCGGGTCAGGGGTTATGGATCGAGTTAAGGTTTTTTTTGTTTGATAGGTATAATTAACGGCTACAACATACTAAAATTTCAGCCCGATTGCATAAGGAATTTTTGAGTTATTTAACTTTTAAGATTTAAAAATTTTCTTTTTAATAATAGCGCCCCTAGCGGTGGTTTTATGAACTTGCGATGTTAGAAGGGTAAGTGGCATTTCATGAGAGCTTTCCAAAAAGCCCTCATTTTTTAAATTCTGACAATTAGAACAGGAGTTATGGCAATTTAAGAATTTTTTTTGGACCCTTATAGCTCGGGTCAGGGGGGTCGGGGGACCTTAAGTTTGGTATTGATGGAATGCTCTAAGGCCCAGCTATAACATACTAAAATTTGAGCCGGATCGATGCCATAGGGGCGGAGCTATTGAGAAAACAAAAAAAGGGGGTTCTTCAAAATGGCGGAAGGAGGGGTGGGGGGTGGGGGGTCAATGCACCAAGTTGCAATTTTCATGCGATATATAACCTTTGCCGAAAACCGCAAGTCGATATCTTTTTTAGTTTAGGAGCTATTAAGCTCCAAAGAGCGGCCGGCCGGACGGCCGGCCGGCCGGCCGGCCGGGAACTTAACTTAGCCCCCATATATTCGTGATCGATCAGGAAGTGGCGAAACACATTTTGGCCAAGTTTGAGGTCGATCGGACGGCATGAAATTTTGTTAGGATTATAGTAGGTGAGATTGTTAAGAATCTCACCTAATATTGCATTTCAAACTTAGGACTTCGTTACTTATATGCAACTATCCCGAAATTCGGCACACTTACCCTAAATCTATTTTCAAATCGATTTTAATGAACTTAAACAATTTTTATTCAAACAGACTGAAATTATATAATGTGTGATTGAGCATGAAATTCTGGTACGTCATACGTACGATACGCACAACGAAATTCAATTAATGATGGTAGCATTAAATGGATGGTTGTGTGTCCGATCAGCCTAGAATTTCATTTGTACAATATATATGTCGGTATAAAAGAAATTGTTCTTCTAAAGACCTATTTTGTACGAAACAAAATTAGACTGATCGTATCTACATAACATCCATACCACCCACTTTATGCTACCTTCTTAATCGAATTAAATGAAAATCTGTGCTAGAAAGCTCTAAAATCTATGCGATAAAACTTTCTTAAATTAAAGAAAAAAGTTTTCTAGAATTTTAGCCCTTTTTAGAGGACTTCAGCATCCTCTAAAAAGGGCTAAAATTCTAAAACCAATGCAATAATATAAAATCAATTTCACCGAACTCATTGTAGTTAACGTTAAAAAGCACTTTAAATCAGTCAAAAAAAATATAATTTTCAATGCTATAAAATAGCGCAAATGTGCATACATTTTATGATACGTATTTATTCTCTCTGTGTTATAATGGATTTCGATTTATACACTACAATAAAATGCGTCTTAAGATAATTTTAAGAATAATATATTATGATGGATCTAGCAATTTCTAAAAGTCATGGATGAAAATTTCTGTATCGGAATCGAACCGACTAAGCTTATCTATTACCTTGTTTCCTGCTTTCGCTGAACAGAATTGAAAGTTCTTAAAGACCTAAAGATTATGTTGAAATTTCAGGTGTGCGGTTAATGGATATCTGAAAGGAACCTAGAGAATCTTTGTCGCAAAAAATAATCTTTTAGTTGTGCAATTTCACTTGAAATTAATTGCAACTTATTTACTAGCAATTCAATTGAACTATTGACATGAGAGTTTTCCTAATTGTGATCTCTTGGTGAAGACTATTGAATATCTCGAGTACAAATTGTTGGCCAACCATGTGTGCATTCACATTTCATGAGGTGGAAAAGCATCTTTCACCTGAATTGCGGTAGGAAAGTAAACAGGAAGGGAAAGAGCCACTGATTAAGTACGATCAACATTCTTATGGATTCACCAAACCAGTGGCGCTTTAAGAAGAAGAAAATATCTGAAGTTACATGAGAAAAGATCACTTGTATAAGTTAGAAAAAAGGCTTTCACTGATCACCCAAGTAATTGTCCATGACCGACGATCGATGAGGTGATAGAGTGATCAGTGATCGTATCGAACGGAAGATCACACGATCACGAGGCATTTTCTTGCAATATTGCAGCAATTCAGTTTTTTTTCTTCATCTCAACCCACGTCCCTCACACTAACTTGTATCACTTTAAATTAACAAAGTCGAAGTGTAATTTGATTTCATTAGATTATATAATTTTATGTGTGTTCACCGGGAGATAAATGATCTAATTTGCATAAACAATTGCAAGAACGTGTGCCATAGTCTCTCGTGCAAATAAAATGT
Source organism: Phlebotomus papatasi (assembly GCF_024763615.1). Taxonomy (NCBI): domain Eukaryota; kingdom Metazoa; phylum Arthropoda; class Insecta; order Diptera; family Psychodidae; genus Phlebotomus; species Phlebotomus papatasi. Next base: position 45,882,733 of record NC_077222.1, on the reverse strand, counting down.
ATCTGAAAAGTCTTTCGCTAAAAAGCCATTCCATTTCATCTCTTCTAAGCACCTTCTGTAATTTGAATTTTTGTGCAATACCCTATTACAATCATTCCAAATCAATTGGTGGTTTTAATAATGCCGAAATACCATTTTGAAAAAAAAAAATGCAAAAAGCACTTCTTTTGCGTATGGAAATGTATTTGTGTGAGCATACTGAGAGAGTTTCATTTTGAATATTTAGAAGAAAAAATCAACAGAGAAAAACGGAAATAATTGTCCAGACAAAATATTCATGAATAGCGCTTTTGATAATAAACTGAAAAAAATGGCTTTGAGTTGAATAAAAATTGCCATCAAAAAGACGCGGAGGAAATTTATTCAAAATAAATTCATGATGATGACGATCTTGCACAATCTTCCTTGTTTGTTTTTCGCATACACAGAGACACTCCAATTGATATCACGTGCCGTGAAATTTTCTTTCTTGCAAATTTTCCCCTTCCAACCATTGTAATTCAAAAGTCAACAAATTGCAAACCCTATTTTTTTTTCTTTTTTTATTCAGAACGTAACGTCTTTTTTGCAGCCCTTTCTCCAGGATTGATCTTTTGTTAACAGTAAATTTCAATGATTAGTAAAGAAAATCATTGAACTCTCTGAACGTGCTTTAAATTGATTTTTTGATATCAATTCGTTTCATTGCCTTTCATTTCACCCGAGTAAAAGTCTTGGGTGTTTTCCAATTTTTTAAAACTTAATCGTTTTCACCGGTATAAATTCCCAAAGAAACCTGCACGATCTTTCTCTAAAAGAAATATTAGGTGCACAGTTTCTTTTTTAATGCAATTTTATCAACAATTGAGCAACAACCATTCAGTGCACAAAAATATTGATCATTTGATCTCAAAACACTAGTCTAACTAATTGGTGGACTTCTGCTCTCAAAGAAACTTAATTAAATTTTTGCTACACTCAAGAAGCAAAAGTAATCTGACCAAATGGAGGCACATTTGTGGAAATTGACGACTCATTAGTGCGAAAAATGCACAAATGTATCGCATCTCAGTCTATTAAGTGAATATTAGTATAGGAGAGAAGGTGCTTTTCAGTGGGAACTATTTATTACAAAATCCACAGATGGTGCTAGAAGATCACGTTCATTTAGGTGGTTTAAGCCATTATGAGACGATTTCAGTCTGTTAGTTTGAATTAATGTTATAATTTTGGCTTAATAACTCCAATAAATATAAATGTATTTGTGTAAATGCTGCAACATTATGCAAGTTATAAAATTTTGATCTGTGAAGTTGAAAGCACATTTTTGTAGAAATTCACAACATATTACTCACATGAAATTTACGTTAATATCCTTTATTACGTATAAATCCTGTTAAAAGTTTGTCAAAAGGAGTTTTTCCCACGCAGAAAAAAATGTTTTGTCAAATTGGTCGTAAATGTTTGTGAAGTCCTATTGGGAACTTACGAAATACTCGTAAATCGAATAGCCCACAAACAAGTTCGTAAAAGTTTGTACTTTTTTTTATAAATATTGTTCGTAACATGATCACTTGACGAGCATTTTTTGTACTTTTACAAACATTTGTGCATAAATGTTCGTAAAGACACAAAAAATATTCACAAAATTTTGCCATTTGTTCGTAAAATTTTGCCAAAAGAAAACAAAAATTTACGAACATATGACAAAATTTTACAAACATATTTACGAACAAATGTTTGTAAAAGTACAAAAAATGTTAGTCAAGTGATCATGCATGTTATGAACAATGTTTGTGAAAAAAGTACAAAATTTTTTGAACTTGTTTGTGGGTTATACGACTTACGAGCATTTGGTAAGTCCCTAATAAGAATTATTGGTAAATGATATCCTTTTGATGAAATTTGAAAAAGAGTTTAACACCCCATTGTCTAAATCTACCCCTGACTCATTCTGCCCTGGTCTCCTCTAATGTGAAATGTTAACTTTAAATATAAATAAGTCATCTAAAGAACCTCTGACAGAACTGACTTTTTTTTACATGATAAAACGTAATTCACAGGGTAAATTTCACTCTAGATATAAGGAACAGTCACTGTTAATTTAACTAACACAATCTTTTATCAATCTTCTTACTTAGGCCTCATTCACATGATGAAAAAGTGAATAAGAAAAAATACATAAACCAAAATAGAGCAATCTGATTGGCTGAGGCTTATGCACTTTTGCATAGAAATTTTTCATAAAGATGATTTTAATTCTCAATTTAATTCTCAACTGTTCTCAATTGCATTTGAATCAAGCGCGCGCGCAACAAAAATCAGCTGTCAAATCAATACTAAACAATGATCGTAATTTCTCATACTTGTTAACACAATTGAAAAGAGATCCTCTCCAGGTTCTGCGGCTCAGGTAATTCCCCTCCGGATACAATGCTAAGACCACAAAATCTCCCTTCCGAGATCAATTTTGGACACTTCAGGTCTTGAATTCTTGAGGACAATCATCACATTTCTGTTGATGGAGTTGAAGTTGCGCTCCTATACATCTTTCTGCTGATTCGGAGTCTCCCGGAATGCTGGATAACTCTCAGAACAATACTGGACTGGTCAAATCATAATACATTTCAAAATTCAGTCTTTCTGCACGTTCTGCACAATGTACCCATTTACCACCTTGATTATCACTCACAAGGGCAGACTTGGAATACTTCCTGGCCCATATTTAAGATACTTTTCTTTCCTTTGTGAATTTTTACATAAGAAAACAAATAAAACTGCTTCCGCGCGCTGCACAATTCATTTGACAGCTGATTTTTGTTGCGCGCGCGCTTGATTCAAATGCAATTGAGAACGGTTGAGAATTAAATTGAGAACTTTGGAGTAAAATTTCTTATGCAACTCTTCATCATGTGAATCCAGCTGACTATGGAATTATCATGGAATTATACGTGAAATTTTCTCTTTGTTCCTATTTTAAGCCACCGAGAAAGTGAGTAAGGTCTCTACACATTAAGCATAATTTTCATCAAAAAATGCTGTTTTGAAGGAACTCGTCTCCTCCACTGTAGGTGAAAACGTCAAAAATCTGTCAAAAATGCAATTTTTGATGAAAACTGCTCCCAATGTGTAGAGACCTTAAAAAAGGGATAAAAAAATGATATTTTTCAGTGACGGTGAATGGTTTTCTCTAATTGCTCCTGCAAGGAATTTTTAGTGATTTTGTAAATGATTTCTTAAATTCAACCTTTTACGTTGTAAAATGTTTCAGCAAAGTGAGGAAAAGAATTTTCTTGCTGAGGATACTACTGGCAAAAGAACTGCAAAACATACTCACAAAGATTCATTGCAGGCCTTAGTTAGACACTTTTCAATTTGGAATTCAATAATTCTTGCAAACTTGCCCAGAAATTTGCATATTAAAATGTTTGACGCTATTGTAATTAATATAAACATTGTCTGCACTTTTTCAAAACAACAAAGTTAGGACGAAGTACTTTTGAATTGGAGTAGGAGAGCTTTTTCTCCTATTTTAAATTAAAATTGAGCCTTATTATTATATAATTTAGTTCCACAAGCTTCACAAATTTGTGAAGCTAAAATACATCATGATAAGGCTCAATTCTATTTATACGTAGGAGAAAAAGTCCAATTTTAAAGATGCACCATTTCAAAAGTGTCCCACTTCCCCGTATGGCTAATTCTTGGGTATACATCTGGAGAAATCGGAATGTCACTATTTCTTATAGGCGTATTTGTTGGATATGAAAATCCAAAAGATCCAGATTTGTTTCTTGTGGAATGGTTTAAAAAAGTAAATAAATAAACTCATTAAATACAAAGTTTACGTTACTTCCGAAATGGTGCTGAATGAATTCAAAATAGTCTTTCTTTCATTTATAGTGATACCTTATTTCGATTGGTGTAAAAACGCGGATAACTTGTTTTCGTTGCAATCAACTTTTTTATTCTTTTGTTCATATAACGATTTTTCAAACTCGTATTGCTATAAGAAACTAATGGTGCTATTACAATAAAATATGAAATTTTTATTAGCACTTTCCTGTTCTCAAATGCTTCTGCATAATCGACTTTTTTGTGTTGGTACCTGTCACGACTGTTTGGTGGTTTTAGAGGACGGTGATGACTGGAGAAATCAATAGAATCGAGACAAGAACCGATACAAAAGAATTTAATAATGCAGAAGCAGTTAAGAATAGTAGAGTGCCAAAAAATGTTCGGGAGAAAGATTTCTCCTTTTCATTTTTACTTGGAATAGCACCACAATTGTTCTTTTCGTAATCGTGTTAATTCAAGACATAATAATACTTCATCAATTATTTCTGTAGTTTAAAAAATTTCGATATTTGACATGGTGAATTAAATTTGTATTGATGCCATGTACACAGTAGCTCTCGGTGTAACTAAAAGAACTAAAACAATTATTGAATTTGTTTTCTCTGGTAAACGCATAAGAATAGAATTTGTCACTCAGAAATAAAATCTGAACAGAGTAAAACTTTCTATGCATTTTTTCGTGCACATACCTTACATAATAATTCGCGCTCAGAAACAGCAGAAAAATATATTTATATTTTTTTCTTGTCGTCTATCTAGACATCTATGTATATGGAAGAACTAAAGTAGCTAAAAATACTTTCTTGGTAGCAATTTGAACATCAGTTGCGTGGAAATAACTTATCAAAATCTTTTGGTTTATGTTCAAAAGTATACAACAATCCGAAATCCCTATTGAGTTAAATAAAAGGTCAATTCAGTGGAGTTAACCTATAGAAATCCGATATATGCTGCCTTCTGCGGAATAAGAATTTGTCAAAAGACGTTTACCATGTGATGGTTGTCACAGAAAAAATATAGCACCAAAACACCAAAGTAATAACCAAGTAATATTAAAACAGAATTTTTACAACCAAAACCGTAAACCCAATTAATCGCACACAATTGCCATACCACACAATCACCTTCTACAACTCGGATATTTCGATTAAGCTTAAACAGATCACTCATGTATTTTCCGTTACTTAGTTGTAATAAATTCAAGACTGGACAGTTTTTTCATCCATGCGACACGACAAATTCTTCATTGCCAGATGGTTGATCTCCGTAAAATACTGATTCTTTTTTCATTACACTCCGAAAAAACATCGAGTGAGCGATAAATTAACCATCTAGTTCACCTTCTGGAGCAGATCACTGTGTAGGCATTATTACATAAAATATATGAAGTCAACGAGCAGGTGAATTTAAAGCTCAAACACAATTATTGCTAAAGTACTGGTAGAATTTTTCAGCAAAAAGTGTCTCCTCGCTAATGAATGCGATAGATCATTTGCGGTAAAAATTCATTGAATTCTCTACATGGTTCCGTTCTAATGGTGATCTTACACGCGGTGGTAATTCTTATAGCTCGGATCACCACATAAATCTGACTAATTAGTCGAGAGAGAAAATTGCGTGATCTCGAAGCATTTGTCAACACAACAATATACTTTGGCGGAGCGATAAAATCTCAAGAGACTTTTCTATGAACGTCAGCAAGTTTCTGAAAAACACGTGATCGTAATCGAGACTGATCATTCTGAATCGACACTTTCATTTTCGCCTCCTTGGCGCTCAGCGATAGAATTCAATTTAAAGTGAGTGAAATTGAAAAGAAGTGAAAGATATATTTCTTCAACTAATAATTGGTTTTGATATACCGGAAGAAAGATCACTTGTGTTACTTGAGAAGATCATCTCTTTTCAGATGATCACAATCGCTAAATCACTTAAGATTTCATGGAAAAACATTTGTAGATTGTTATTTTTTTTTGAGAGCCACTATTATAGAGACTTTTACAGAGAGATCTTTTAAGGTGATCGCGATTCAATCCACTCGATCACAAAACGACACATATTTATTTTGCTATAATCTCCCCTTCGATCAATAGATCTTCGGTGGCAGAAAATATACATCGATCTTTCTTAAATATGTCCATAGATACACTGAGAGACAAAAACACTTGACGACTATTTTTCATTCCAATATTTATTTTTTCAATTTCTTAGTAGTTATTATTTTGTTCAATTTAAATATTTTTCGACACATAATTGTTTTGATTTTGATCTGTAATTTTGATTATAATAATAATTGAAAATGTACATACATTATTACCCACTATTTTCAAGAAAAAATACTCCTAGAAAACATGAACATAAGAATGGTTCCCCGAAGTCTAGACGTTGATATCTCTTACCGTTTGGCGCCTAAAGCCAAATACATATATTAAAGTGTCAATAAAAGCTAATGAGAATCTTGATAAGGTGCTAATTATTAACCCTCTAACGGTGTTTTCTTTAATATTCGAAAAAAAAGTTCTAAAACAATGTTTTCTAGGATAAATATGATCCAATAAAGTCGAAAAAACCATCCATTCTTCATTATCTCTTTTAGTTTAGGCGCTAGGTGAGAAAATATAAAAAATTTTTGAAACTCTTTTTGCTTCTAAAATTCACATTTTTACTTTTTTCAATTTTTTTAAAATAAAATATACAAAGTAGAATGACATATCTTTCAGTAAAAAATAAATTTATTTTAGTCAGATAACTTTAAATCTGTATTTTTATGGAAATTGAAAATTAGTTTTTTTGCGCTAATATTTTTTGTTGCTTTTTCTCTGACCGGTCACACAAAACTGGGAATAGCAACAAAACGAAGAGTTAAAATGAGTTCAAACTTTCAAGAGATGTTTATAAGACTATTACCGAGGACACTATAGCACTTTTAAATAAATAAAACCTTTATTGTCGCTGTAAATGTGATTTTTGTGAAGACCGCCTGGAGGCGGTCTTACCCGTTAGAGGGTTAAAAGAAAAAACTCTATAGATCTCTACCGTGCTGAACAATCACGTTCATCCGTTGCGAAAAGCTTTAACGTAGGTAAACAGACTGTTCTGAACTATGAGGAACACTATGAGAAACTACAGGAAACTGCTCAAACGTAGAAAATGAGAAAATGTGTACAAGCGCCCACGCTTTACTCCTAAATATCGTAAGCCTTTGTTTTTCTTCATAAGGCTACACACTAAGAATTTTTTTTAAAAAATGCCTTTTTTAAAAAATTCTGACGTTTCTGCCTACAAGGATAGGGGAAATTTTCTTTAAAAAGACATTTTTAAAAAAAAAATGTCTACTAATGTGTAGCCGCCAAGCATATTTGTTTTTGTAAATATTCTGGAATTTCCGGACTCTGCACATCTCTTTCCAGTACTCCCCAGTGGATAACACAATGCTTCCAGCAAAAAAGCTCTAGCTTTCTTGAGAGAATTAAGGGATTGCCGGACGAATACCATACGGATGATGGGTGATTGAGGTGATTGACGTTGATGCACAAAAACCACACGACTAGTGGTCGAACGATTTCAAGAAAGGCCCTTCTTCTGATGCGAATGGATGAAGACATGTTGCTTTCTTTCCTCAATCGATTGAAACAGCTCATTGAGGAAGAAGAGCTCTTTAAACAAATTTACAACGCACGAAACCGGATTGTGTTTCTAGAACTGCTCCAACAAGACATTGACAGAAAAAATTCAAAATAAGACACCAGAGTACGAGTGCTGAGAGAGTTATTCTCGTGAGAAATTCATAACTTTTAGATAACCTTTTAAGTTTTGGCGAAAGATTTCATAAAAAATGGCTTAGTGTATCTAAGAATTCACATAATAGATTTTCAGAAAGCTTCACAAAACACATAGTAATGTATTTCTCAAGTGAATAACTCTATCTGTCCCAAAATTCAACAGCAATGATACAACCAATGGATCAAAATGTTCTTCAATTGCTCAAGAAAATGCTAGTTTTCAAATTATATGCGAATAAGGATGCAAATACTGTGCCAAACTTATGGCCTCTACACAGTAGAGAATTTTATGTCCATATAGAAGCAAATTCCCTACGCTTTTGTAGGAAAACTTTTCAATATGTACATAAATTTCTCTAATGTGTAGAGGCCATAAGGGCCATAAACTATTGGAGAAGAAATTGGAGCGGCCTATGCTACATATAGCTTATCGACACCACATTCTTGAAATCCTGCTCGAAAGTATATACCACATGGAGATCCTCTTCTGCATATTATGTGTTGATTTTTAATCGAGTTGAGACATTTGAATAATTGACTTTTTTTATTTTTCATAGAGAACGGGTCAAAACCGCAAAAAATCAAGGAGGAGCGATGAATTAATCCAGGAAATAAACTTATCTGGGAAACACAATAAAATCTGTCTTAAAAACGAAAGGTTTTTCAAAATCTGGAAAAGTATTTTTTTAAGGCAAAAAACAAACGATCAGTAAAAAATTCTAAATGAGCAGTAAAAAATTAAAAAAAGAGCAGTAAAATATCTAATTATGGTCAATAAAAAACTTAAATCTTTACAAAAACGGGCCTAATTTACATATTTAACATTAAAAATTGTTCCATATAGAGTGAAAAGCCCTTTATTTTCCCTTTGCCAAAATTTGGACGATAATATTGTTTCAAATTTTTTTGTTACTGATCAATTTTAACTTTTTACTGCTCATTTATTCAATGCCTTTATTAATTTATTATTCTATTCTTTTTCAATCATTGATTTTTTTCATTTGTTTTCAGATGCTAATAAACAAAATATTTATAGAACGCATCTACAAAATTTGCTTGAAACTATTATTACTTAATGATCGTAATAAGAATGTTCAATAGAATAATAAATTAATAGAATTTCTCCTCATAAGAATATAAAGGGATTTATAAAAAAACTAAACATACAAAAAAGTTATCCATTTAATCGTTTAAGGACGAGTGGGATGCCGGTATCTCAAAAACAAAAACCATTTTTTCTAACTGTATAGATGACAAAACAAATTTTTATTGTCAATTTTTTTTGTTTATCGGACACCGGCGTCCCACTCGTCATTAAAGAGGAAAAGTGAAAGCAGCTCTAAATAATTTTTTTTTTGTTGTGAGGGTGGTCGTCGAGAGATGCGACAGGGGAGAGACCCAAATATGCATAGTAAACTCAAACAGATGATCCATCCCATTTCTCGTTCTCTAATGGCCTCTACACACTAGAGACATTTATGTCCATATTGAAGCTAATTCCCTACGTAGGAAAAGCTCTTCAATATGGACATAAATTTCCCTAGTGTGTAGGGGCCATAAAACGGTTAAACAATTCCTCCAAAAAGCTCATAATCCTATTACTTCCTCGTTAAAATGGACTAGCAGCTTTGGCTCGTGCAAAATGAAAATCCAATTCATGCATTGGGCTCCTCAATAAATCAATTGATTTTTTAATATAATATGTAGATCGTAGATTGAGACAGTAATTTTTTATCCCAACAATTTAAAGGAAATAGAAATAATTATAGATATTCTCTGTGGGGCGACACATGTCCCGTAGTTAGTAAAAAAAAGGCCCAAGACGTTTTAAAAAGGAAAAGTCTAAAGTCAGACCTTTTATTATTAAGAGATCTTTAGAGAAGATACCATTATATCGCAAAATTGGTGAGAATACTTGTTGGAAAAATTGAAAAAAAAAACTAATGATGACGTCTGGTCTAAAACTCAAAAGTAAAATTGAAAATCAAAGAAAAAATATGGATTTCGAGAGGCTCAATAATATCCCCGACAATCCTATCTAGGGGGAGATGGGGTTATTTTGAGTTGTCAGATATTGATATATGATTTTCTCGCATATTTCTAAAGGAAACTGGGCTTAATCGAAAAGTAATTTAGATAGACAAAACAATAATTCTGGATCTAAATTAAATTGTGGTAAAGCCCAGCTTCCTTTATATGTGAAGAAATCGTATAATAATGTAGCCCCACAGCTCAAAGTAGCCCCACCTCCCCGGACGAGATCCCTACTCATTTATGGATATATTGCGTGGTATGCGCGTCAATTGGTGTCTATCTACCCAAAAACTTTTCTTGAAAAAGATGACGATGGGAACGATTGGAAATGACTACCAAAAACTGAGATACAATAATTTAACATTAAAAAATAATAAACCCGATGTCTCCACTGAAGAATCAGACCGAGTCTCTGCTCTCTAGGTTTCCTATTTTGAGGAAAAAGAGAAAAGAGGAAGAGGAAGTTTTCTTAAAAATACATTATATTTGTTTGATCATTTCTTGGAAATAACTCAATTCAATATTCGAGATTAAGAAAAAGAAGCAAAAATTTTGAGAGCAATATCAATTAACCCATTCAGTCAATGTACCAGAAATACTTGAGATAGAATGTTCATATTTTGGGATTAGTTTCCTACAGATTAGTAGATGAAATTTTTGAAAAGAAATTTTTTTAATCTATTATGGGGGCGCGGGGAGTCCCTGTCAAACACACGTCGTAACGGTCACTGACTTTAAATTCTGTGCATTAATTCACAACAAACTCTACTGATTTAGATAGAGTAACTATCCAAGAAAACAAATTGGTAACTATAATTCAAATCAGGAAAGAGAAAAGAGGTCAATTTTAGCAAATTCGACGAGATGTCGAATTTTCCGTCCGCCATTTTGAGCAAAAATTTTGCATGACCTCCGCGAAGCAAGAAAACAACAAAATGCATTCCCATCTCTGTCGGACTATTTTTCTCAAGAAATTGAAGAACTAAAGTAACTAGAAATCCATTCCCAACAGCAATTCGGATAAAAATTGCCCAGGAATAAATCATCTAAGATCACTCAAATTGCGTATGATGTATAATACCATGGTAAGGAATGGGTTAATCAAAACTTAATGATCTATTTTAGGCCGCCGTGTTTGAGCATTTTCTTTAAAACCTATGCTCATATTTCAGGTATGGAAATAGAATGGTGGGAAAGTTAGGAAAAGAGTGTCAAGGAAATGGTTAACCAGTGATAAGCCCAGATAAGCTTATGGTAGCTGAGATTCTTTACAGGCGACCTCGAAATGCGTGCAACTCAGGGTGCTTGCAACTCGGAATGCGTGAAAATTCGATTGTGAGTTGAATTTTGGGGGTAAAGAATCGCGTTGAGCCACTTTTATCCACGTCGGTCTGAGATCGGTTTCTCGACGCGATTCTCTACCCCCAAAATTCAATTCACAATCGAATTTTCATGCATTCCGAATTGCAAGCACCCCGAGTTGCACGCATTTCGAGGCAACCTGTAAAGAATGTCAGTTACTATAATAAACTTATCTGGGCTTATCACTGGTCTTTTTTTTTAATAATTTACATTGGCGGCGGGTCCTGAGTCAGGCCAAGACCAGTAATTGGTTGTAGCGCCAGAGAAGCAAGTAAGTAAGTATAATTTACATTTTCAATATTTGTAAACCCTTATAGGTAAGGCGTTTTAGAGTAAGGTAAGCGTTCAGAGTATAAGGGAGCTTTTGATTCAAGACAAAAATACAAATTTCTTAAAAATCGCCAATCGAATGATACAAAAAACACGAAATTTAGGTCGACACTGTGTTTAAAGATATCACTTCACTATTCTCTACTTATAATACGACTTCGCAGAATTCTTTATTTTATATAAACACTGTGAAATCACCAAGAATAGCTCTATTGATTTTTGCAAACTTCAGTGAAAAATATTCCATCTATTCTGACACAGCTGTCTGGAAAGTCTGGAATGTAGAAAAATCTACAGAAAATCGGCAAAATATCTACAGAAATTCGTCAGAGTAAGCACCAGGATTCATCAGAAAATCTGCAAAAATTTCTGACGAATTTTGTCCCAAGCCCAAATAAAATTCGTAGGAATATCTACAGATTTCTCGGCAAATTTTCGGCAGAGGTGTAGATATTTTCTGCAGAAAACTTAAAGATATCTGACGAAATTATTTGACGGGTACCTTGGTATATGTCAAATTCGAAGAGGTATCCTGTCTTTGAGTCGTAGCGACACCACATTTTAAAACCCCATTTTATGGGCTTATTGCGAATATATTGCTTCATTGAATTTCTCCCCTTAAATTTGATCATATGCTCATCAATACTTTGTTGCTTGGTTGGCTCTTTAGCTTCTTGGAAGCACTTATTGAATAATGGTTTATCAATGGACGTACTTTATTTGCCCTATCACTTTTGTCCGCCTTGAAATTATCATTGAAGTGGAGGGCAGCTCGAATTTACTGGAATCGTCTTCTCGTCATATAACTGAAGCAATGTACTGAACATGAGTGTCTGGATCCTTTGACCAATAATCTTTCAAATTGGGCAAAACATGGTAACTCATAACCACATTTATACCCAAAAAAGTCTTCAATTCATCTACGTCGGTATCAAAAGCAATACCCTTCTGGTGCATGTAAAGCTTACTCTGACTACAAATAAGAGCAGCAAGCTCTGTGAAACATAGAGCCTTCAGAAAAACATTATAGGGTGTAAAATCTTCATTATCCAACTCTATCTTTATCGCATCATATGGATAATTATTTGATGATTCATTATGTGGTGAGAATGTATACTCTTTAGACCAAATGAATTCTGTTTCACGTTCCCTTTGTCTCTCTTGCTCAGAAGCAATTATATCATCATGGGGGCGTCTCCTCTTTTTCTCAACAGTCGGAGTGCACTCACCTGGATCTGGGTTCAGTTTTCCTGGGATACCCTTTCGGCTTCCGCCATATTTACGCCTTCTGCAATCAACACGTTTTCATCAAATCCTGCAAAACACTCCTCATCATCGCTATTGGCCGGAAAAAGTATGCAGATTTTTGTGTTTTTCGCGACAGTGGGGATGGTTTCGCCTAGATCTGGGTTCAACTATTCCTGAGATAGTTCTTCATCATCTCCCACATCGATTTCGATGAGCTCTCTATCTTGAAATCCTCCAAAACACTCCTCATCATCGCTGTTGTCCACAAAGACTATAAAGGTTTCTTCACCATGTTGCTTTTGAAAGACTTTTTTCATTGAAGCTGTCATCTAAACAGAAAATCCAGAAAATATATTACGGGACTCACAAGAAAAAGAGAAAATCACTAATACAGTAGACTCTCGCTTATCCGTGGACTCTTTTTCCGGGTGACATAAAAAAATCCGTGAGGCAGTTGAATTTTCAAAATTTTGATGACACATTGTTCCCGTTTTGGGTTTTTTTTGTTAAGCAAATGTGCTCTATCTACTGTAATTCTTACTCACTATAACTTTTTTGGACAGTACGCATGTTTAGAGAGACTGTCACATTCAGTCAGGTCAGGATTCACTCCATAAATTTTCAATGTAAACAAAAAATCGTTGGATTTCAAATGGGTATCACTCTCAAAATCCGTATGACATTTTGGTCCCGCTCTCACGGATAAGCGAGAGTCTACTGTATTACCTTTTCTGTACTTGTTCTTGGGGCAAATCGATGGAAAATCAAAGCACGCACTTCAGTCAAATATTTTTGGAAGACCTTCAGATCGAATTAGAAAACATAACCTCAAGTTGTCACACCAACTCACCATGTTGAAATGCTTTTATAGGGATAGTGTCAAAAAAACAATTGGCGGATAACCTTACATTTGACCTCTAGATTTTTGGGGACGAGAGTTCCCATCAAGTTTGAACAAGTTTTTTGAAAATTTAAGAAAAAATTGTTTTTCGAATTTATGCAATCTGTAATTGTTAGTTAACATACTTATTGGCCCCGAGAGGTTTTTCCTTATTCGGGTCTAGAAATATGAAAAAAGTCACAATATGTGCAAGGAAGCACAAAATCGAAAATTCACGATTTTTGAGCAAAAATATCTAAGCTCAGGAGTTAATTAGGATCCTGCAAAAAATATCCTAGATTTGGACATCCTTATAGTTTGTAATCATCCACAAGAATTGGAATTTTATCGATTTTGAATAGTCAAAAAAATTATTTTTTCTATGGCTACCCAGAGTCCCAAAGGAGACGAAAGAGTTAAGCAAGTTTATATTTACAGTAGAGTCTCGCTATAGTCCATATTTGGTTTCAAATTTGACACTTGGGTCGCACTATAGTCCATGTAATTTTTTAAAATTATCAACGATTTTTAGTATTGAAATTGCTCGACGGCTTCCACTTTCTTTGCGATTGTGGTACTTGTCCTTGCTCTCTTCATTATCACATTATCACATTATCACAATTATCACAACTACTTAATAAAGTTTGCCAAAAATATTAAAATAATTATGCATGTCGCATACTAAAAAACATAACCTAACTTAAAATCAGTGTTTTGAAATCAACGGTCGATAAATTGTGGACTATAGAGCGATGGCCTATAGCGAGACTCTACTGTACTTCTTTAAAACAATTGTTATTTCAAGGTAAGTTTTATTTATAGTTTTTAAACGAAAACGTTTGCAATACTCAAAAACCACAAAAAAAAGTATTACAAACATAAAAAAACAGAAAACCAGTGATAAGTCCAAATAAGCTTATGATACCTGAGATTCTTTACAGTCGACCTCGAAATGCGTGCAACTCGGAGTGCTTGCAACTCGGAATGAGTGATAATTCGATTGTGAATTGAATTTTTGGGGTAAAGAATCGCGTCGAGCCAATTTTATCCATGTGGGTTTCTGAGAACGGTTTCTCGACGCGATTCGTTACCCCCAAAATTCAATTCACAATCGATTTTTCATGCATTTCGAATTGCAAGCACCCCGAGTTGCACGCATTTCAAGGTCGCCTGTAAAGAATCTCAGCTACCATATTATGGTAACCATAAGCTTATCTGAGCATATCACTGGTTTCAACTTTATCCTCTAAAGTGAAGGGAGGGGAGTTAATGGATAAAATTATTTGTATTCAGTTGTAAATGAATGGATTTATTCCAGTAGCATTAATTTTATAAAATTTTACTATGTTAAAAGAATCAAGAAAAAAGGCTTGCACTTGGGATAAGGTGCGGGTGACTTTGCACTTTTTAATAAATTCTAAAAAATCAACAACTTCTGATAATAAGCGACAATGAAGATCTTCACATCTAAAGGTAATAAAATGCATGAGATCCACAAGATGGTGTGGTCGCCATTTTGATTTGACGTTTCTGTCCGCCATTTTGAATAACTGTCAAAACTTAAAACTTGTCCTATTGGGCTGAAATTTTAGTATGTTATAGCTCACGTAAATACCTTTTCAAAATGCATATTTCGTTCGAATTAGGTAGAGAAATTACCTAAAATCAGAGGCTCAAAGTTTAAAATTTTAAAATATTCATATTTTGGCGATCTTTTTTTCTAATCCTGAATTTTGAAACCTAAACGAAATGCCTAAGTGACCATTAAAAATGGTCGAGGCTATTATTTTATATATTTATTTACTCTTACGCAATTAAAAAAAATAAACGAAAAGTGCATTTACTTATTTATTTATTTTTTTTTTATTTTTTCATCTTTGAAAAAAAAAGTTTTTCAGATTCTCAAATAGTATGCTGTTATAAACAAAACGATAGCGCTGCCTTTTTTGTGATGGTTTCGGTAAAAGAAGCTTCCGGTAGTTCAGTATTCATGAAAATGTCAAAATTTTGATATCCAGACAATCGCTTGATCTAGGTCGGATTTAATATATGTTCTGAAAAGGCCTTGACATCATCTAGAACATACTAAAATTTCAGCTCAATCGGATAAGATTTTTGTTTTGACAATTATTCAAAATGGCGGACAGAAACGTCATATTAGGATGGCGACCATACCATCTTGTAGATCTCGGTCATTTTATCTTCAATTCCTAAAACTTTGGAAAATTTTTAGCCAAATACTTCTACAATAAAACTTTAGAAAGACCATTATATGCAATTTTATAACATAAATCATGCGTTCTTAGGTAGATAATAGTGAAAAAAAGTATTTTAATAAAAATAATGAACAAAATTGAAGTGGATTATTCTAGCCAGATAAATTTAGAATAGATTTGGGTAATTTACTCTGAAATCGATTTTGGATTTGCACCTTCAGATAACATTTTCACGGAGCTGTTTTTTTTTACAAAATACTTATACTAGCATTTCGTTGACTATTACTGAAACTACAAGAATCCTTTTGAGGATCATTGTACCTTACTTGGTTCATAACATATCCCTATATACTTTGACATGGTAGACTGGATCGGCGAAGACTATCAATTACCAAGTTACCCCGCAAGTGCAACGTCACCCGCAATGACGGTAGGACTCTTAATTTAATTTAATTCATTGTGATTTTTATGTTAATATATTATGGCATTTTTGACATAAATTTTTACAGTTTTCTAACATATGCGTAATGTTTCAATATATTTTCAATATTAAAGGAAACTTCTTGCCAAAAATCTGAGAGTGGAACTTCTTGTTCACCCCCGAATGCAAAGTCACCCGCAATGACGGTATAAAAGTAATAATCTTGATTCTCTTTTGGCGGAAATGTGCTGGATGGTGGATTACAAAGAAAATTAAACTATGAAATATTGGAATTTATTGGTATAAGATATGAAATGAAATAGATTGGGAGAAAATTCTATGGTTCATAAGTAATTCAAACACATAATATCTGGATAACGGTGTAATTTATGACCCTGTGGTGTGATGTTCTGAAGGATATTTTTTCAAAGGATTCAAGTCGTCCCACGAATCCTCTATATGAACTTGACGGATATATTAAAAATCTATGAAACAAATCTAAAAAATGAAGGGATAGGGATATGCGTTATTCCATGAAAATTGTCCTTGAGTCTACACATCCTTGAGTTATCCTTTGATGTTAACATCCTAGGATGTACCGGTATTGATATTAAACAATTTTTATGCAAATATTTCGAAAAAATTTTTAAAGATCTTTATCTTAAGATATCTTGAGATGATGGACCACAAGTTTCTTTGAGAGAAATGTTCAGGACAAACGAAGAAACAAGAAAATACTCATTATTTTCTGTCCCATTTTTGGCTTTTGCACAGTGTTATTAATGAATAAGTTTACACAAATATATATCAATTCTACTTCTAGTAAAACCGAGAAATAAGACCAGATTAAATGACCCCAGCTTGTTGTGGCTGCAGTACAAGATAGACGTAGAAAACTTATAGACTTCGCAAATCTCCAGCAAATCATGCTCCCTTTAGTCGTAGGCAGAGTTTGATGCAGACGAATGATAGATGTCCTGTGCGCCCTGTGCACCATTATGCTCTTGGTTGTAGTCAGAATATGACACAAATGCCTGATAGATGTCGCAGCTTTCCACTGGATCATGCATCCCCTGGCCGGAATTTTAGAACGATGAAGACACCTGATATTCGTCAGTTGGATCAGCAATTGTCGTAACTTCCTCATCAGCTCATCAGCAGTCCTCGTATATAGTGTGTGTATTTCCATGTTGTTAGAAGAAGTGCTGATGAGGCGATGAGGAAGTTACGGCAAATGCTCGTCAGTTGGATCAGCTCCGTTGGATATATTATAACACCAGTGCATCATTATCCCTCTGTCATTTGTGATACAGATTCATTTACATGATTCTTATAAAATTTTATATCCTTCGGTCGACTTTAAACTTTAACAAAATGTTTCACTCAACACATTCTCTTGAAATACGGATATTGCATTTATAGACAAATTTGACCGATAACACTGTGCAACAGCAAAAAATGTTTTTTTTTTCAAGTAACCGGTATTTTCGGGTTCTTTGGTGTCTCCCGAGTACTTATCCCGAAGAAAGTTATGGTCCAAAACGTCTGGTTCCTGAGCTAGATAGATATGTAATCGGGAGACACCAAGGAACCCGAAAATACCGGTTATTTGAAATCACACGAAAAAACTTTTCATTTTGTTGCACGGTGTAATTATTCATAACGTTCTCCAACATTATCAAAATCGAATTTTCATACATTTAAAATAGAATACCATTAGGAATCTCACCTATAATAATCTGAACTGCATCTTATTAAGGTGTTGTGAATAAAAATATAGTTTTTTTTTTCTTCCAGAAAATGACACCACGTTTTGAAAGCTCACCAGATATCCAACTTGACCGCCATATGACATTACTTTCGCCACCACCGCTAATACGTAAATAACAATATAATATAGAATATAATATTGTAAAAAAAAGAGAGTATTCACGTAAAATTGTTAAATAAAAATTCAATTGTAAATAAATTGAAATATTAGATGAGCACATATATTCTGTCAGTAGAAGAGGTTGAAAGTTTGGAGTGGTATATCTCAACTCCTGATGAACATAATTGGATGAGTGAACTATTGTTGGAAAGCTTGGTTCATTAGGTTTCAGAATCTGGTATATGTAATTGGCTATGGGTAAATCATGGTCATCCAGAACCATTTATGTCGAAGAAGACACTTTTTGCAGCGTCATTTTTGACCATCTACTGCTGGGACCAGGAGTGACCCACAATTCTCGCACTTGGACTGTTCGTTAGAGGAACTCAAAGGGTATAATTTGTAGAAGAAACTTTTTTTTTGAACATCTTACTTTTTTTTATTCATCGACTTTTGCAAGAATTTTAACATTTTACACGCATAGAAAAAAATGACAGAAATCCTTCTATCTCATTTTCTGGACAAACTAATGAAGATATCGACAAAGAATGTTCTAAGTACTCCCCCATAAGTTGATCCAAGGAATCCAAATATCACATCAATTTCATCCCCACGTCTATCCTTCCCCTCCAGAAACCACTCTTTTAGGATTTCTGTAATTTTTTCTATGCGTGTAAAATGTTAAAATTCATGCAAAAGTCGATGAATAAAAAAAAGTAAGATGTCCAAAAAAAAAGTTTCTTCTACAAATTATACCCTTTGAGATCCTCTAACGAACAGTCCAAGTGCGAGAATTATGGGTCACTCCTGGTCCCAGCAGTAGATGGTCAAAAATGACGCTGCAAAAAGTGTCTTCTTCGACATAAATGGTTCTACTGACAGAATATATGAACTCATCCAATATATATAATATTTTTATGTAGTTAAAATAATGTTTAGAAAAATTAGAAGGGATAGAAAAATGCGGAAATCATCTAAACATTCTAGCAGGGATATCGCTTTTAGAGATATCGCTGGAAATAAAAAAGGAAATGGAAAGATACATGCAAAGATACTCCTGACTACAATGACTTGCACAAAAAAAGTCCTCCTTGATCTAACTTGATCTAAAATTACTGAATTATCGCAAACAATATTTTGCTTATGAATTATATAAAATGCAAGTATACGATTTGAAGAAATTGCCGCTGATAACCTTGAACATGAACACTTCAAGTCTAGGGGAAAGTGGGGCACCTTTGAAGTGGGATATCTTTGAAAATGGAAATTTTTTCTCCTATTTTTAATAAGAATTTTGGCTTATCATAAATGAGGAGCTCAGAGCAAAAAAACGCTATTTTAATAGGGAAATGCATACGACTTAGAGTTTTTTTGCTCCGAGCGCCTCAAATGTAACTTGACAATGGATTTATAAAGCTAAATAATATCACAGTAAGGTTCAATTCCGTTTAACTGATATGACATTTTTTATATCTCAAATTTTGCAGAATGAGCAATAAAAAGAACATCCTTTTTTATGTGTTCGAATATCTGGGTGCAAAATGGTGAGAGATAGGGACTTGGGACCTTCAGCGGACCCCTCATAAGTTAACCCTGGGACCATTTATATGTTTCTCTAAAACATATCCAGAATTGAAAAAAAAATCGAACGACGTGTTTTCGAGCAATCCCGAAAAACATGATTTTGGAGGGGAAGGGGAGGGGTGTTGGTAAAATGAAGGACATATTAATGGTCTCAGGGTCAACTTATGGGGGGTCCCCCGAAGGTCCCAAGTCTGTATCTCTCACCATTCTGCACCTATTTTAGATTGAAAATAAAACTCAAAAAATAAGACATTTTTAAGACATTCGTAACTAGGAGAAAAAAAAACAAATTTAAGGCTACCGCAATTCAAATGTGTCCCACTTCCCCCTTAGTCATACAAATGATGAATTTCATGAAGTTTCTATACTGAGAAAAGGTCTCAAAATAAATAAGTATTGAAATTAGTGTTGAAAGAATCTTAATGGACAATAATTGAAAAGTGAACGAAAAGGTAGACAATAGCTGACAGTCAAAAAACAGCCAAGTTCTTTTTCTTCCGGTTCTAAACGACAGGGAGACTGTTTTGGAGGAGCCACATCGAGAAGGCAAAAGACCTTACACTTTTAAGTGTATTTTCGTGGTCAGTATCTCAAATTCCCGAAATCGTACATTCTGTTGACACATGTTATTAGGTGAGATTCTTAATAATCACACTATAATCCTAACAAAATTTCATGTCGTCCGATCGAGCTCAAATTTGGCCAAAATGTCTTTCAGCACTTCCTGATCAAGAATATATGGGGGGCTAAGTTACGTTCCCGGCCGGCCGCTGTTTGGAGCTTAATACCTCCTAAACTAAAAGAGATATCGACTTGAAGTTTTTTGGCAAAGGTTATATATCGGCTGAAAATTGCAATTTGGTGCATTGACTCCCCCACCCCCCACCCCTCCTTCCGCCATTTTGAATACCCCCTTTTTTGTTTTCTCAATGGCTCCGCCCCTATGGCATCAATCCGGCTCAAATTTTAGTATGTTATAGCTGGGCCTTAGAGCTTTCGATCAATACCAAACTTAAGGTCCCCCGACCCCCCTAGACCCGCGCTATAAGGGTCCAAAGAAAATTCTTAAAATGGCCATAACTCCGGTTCTAATTGTCAGAATTTAAAAAGTGATTGCTTTTGGAAACCTCTCGTGAAATGCCACTTTCCCTCCTAACATCACAAGTTCATAAAACCACCGATAGGGGCGCTATTTTTAAAAAGAAGATTTTTAAATTTTCTAAGTTAAATAACTCAAAAATTCCTTTGTGCATCGGGCTAAAATTTTAGTATGTTGTAGCCGCTGCTTATACCTATCAAACAAAAAAATACTTAAGTCGATCCATAACCCCTGACCCGAGCTATAAGGGGTCAAAGTTCGAACATTGACCGGCCTCTATCTCCGGTTCTAATTAACGTATTGATCTAAATTTTGGGTTTTTGGTTTCGTCTCGATAAGCACTTTCAGATGGAAGTTCAAAAAGTCATCACAGGTGCCGCTGCGATAGCGTCAAAATTAATCGAAATTCAAACTTATTTTTCTCAAAAACGGCATTGTGCAAGGTAATCAAATTTTAGTATGTTATAGTCCAGTCTAGGACGTTTCCAAAATAGTGCGTAAGTGCGCTGTGGTTATAATAGAACCGGAGATATGAGGGGTCAAAGTTCACGAAATTAAAAAAATCATATCTCCGGTTCTATGTGACCGATTTTGATAAGTGAGGGCTTAAACGAAATACCTGATTAAACGCTACAACTTTCTAGAATATTTGAACTTCGTGGGACCAACACCAGGGGCGCCACAGTCGAAAAACCAATTTCAATATTACATAACCTCAATTATCTCGACTGTCGCTGAACCGATTTTGATGATTACTTCGATATAATTGTAGAGGACATTCGTGTCTACATTTCGTCCATACATCATTCTCTGATCTGACTACACTATCTGTCCGATTTTGTCGTTTAGGTGTGAAAAAATTGATTTTTCCCATAATTACGCTTTGAAACCACTCAGATGCCAATTTGACTGTCTCTACTCGACCAAGACACTTAAAATAGGGTTTTAAATGGAAATCCTCACATAATACAATAATTGTTTGATATAGTTGAAGTTCATCAAATGAACACTTGGGGCGCTCTGGTCGAAAAAATGAGTTCATAAACAAAAAACCTCGATTATCTCGGCTTCTGATTAATCGATTAGATCAAGTTCTACGGCAAAATTATAAAGAACATTCTGGTCTACATTTCACCCATATATCACTTTTCTGTCACTCCATCCAAATCTTTGATATTTTGGTTTAAATACAAAATTTGTATAATTTCACGAATTTGATTCAATATAATTGAATCGCGTCCCCCAACTTCAGC
The DNA here is from genome assembly GCF_024763615.1 of Phlebotomus papatasi. Lineage (NCBI taxonomy): Eukaryota > Metazoa > Arthropoda > Insecta > Diptera > Psychodidae > Phlebotomus > Phlebotomus papatasi. The sequence goes on along the minus strand of NC_077222.1, from coordinate 45,860,817 downwards.
TCTAAATCGAATTTGCATGCATTCCGAGTTAGCTCACATTAAGAATCTCACCTACATAAGTGGCGAAACACATTTTGGCCAAATTTGAGGTCGATCGGACGAATATTCGAAAGGTTTTGTTAGGATTATAGTAGGTGAGATTGTTAAGAATCTCACCTAATAGAGTGGCTCGAGTTCCCGTTCCCGGTTCCCCGAAAAAGTGTATGGGTTCCCCGGGGGTTTCCTGGTCAGATTGGCTCGAATTCCCCGAAATGAGTTACCCCTTGATACATCCAGGGGGAAGTGGGGCACCACTAGAATATATTGGGGGGAATCTATTAAGCATATCATTTCTTCCTCCTCAGTATTATGCTATTGGTGCTGGGATGACAGGGCGCGATTGGTTCCGACGGGTCGACTGGGCCTTGACCGCTTCCGGGGTCTTTCCCTCACTACTACTCTAATATTTTATATTTTATATATATTTTAAATACTTAATTACCGATGTATACAATTCTAAATGTTATTTTTTTATTGAAGTTTTTTGCTGTAAAGCTTTTTTCTTCTTCTATTTTTTACTCTCTTTAGATATGCTTCAATTTTCTTTAAACTAGTTAATTTCTAGCATCCTACGTCTATCTTTATCTATTTACGATATTGCTATTTTCTGTTTCAATAGCTGTAAGGAATTATATATTCTATCTCTAACTAACTCTTCTGTAAGACATGCATCAAACCGAATTTTTGAAATAAATATATATATACTATTAAGCATATCTCTTCTCCACTGAGTCAGTAAGTATCCGGAATAAATTCACCATTAAGAATAAGTTCTATGCTTTATATCGACTTATCAGAATATAAGTCCAATAATTCGATTTTTTGCAAAATTCGTTTTTTTTATTTTTCTGGTACTCCTCGATACCCTTTACCTTTACTATGAATATTATACCGGGAAGTTAATTTTTCTTAAAGTTATATGGGTTTGAAATCTTAAAAATTCTATATAGGGGAGACCGGGGAGGTTGGGACACATTTTCATGTTTTGACTTTGAGACAGTATTTCAAAAAACCACGATAGTGTATTAAAATTTTATGCGGTCTATAGGATACCTATGGGTATTGACTTTATAAAAAGTACTCGATAGAACTTGGAAAACAAATGAGTTTTCTTCGAGAAGATAAAACATTTAACTTGACGCTTTGTCCCAAACCTCCCTGATATGGGGTAGTATGGGACACATTTTTTCTCGCATAATTTGCATTATTGGAGCACGTTAATTAATTTTAAATACTAGATTAAAAATATTTCTGATAGAAATAAAAATGTTTCATCTTTTATTTCATACTTAGAAATTAATATCAATTTTATTTGTAGGGTCGAAGGAACGTCTGTTCGACAGTGAACCCCTATTGACACTTTTGTCAAAATGTTGAAATTTATTTAATGTATCTAGTAAAATATATGTAAAATAAACTTTTTTCTGTAATATACGTCTTTATAAACAAAGATGTTCAAATTTCATACCATGAATGGTACAGAGTAGGGTGTCAATAGGTGCTGAAACGAGTTCTTAAAGTGTCAATAGACGTTCCTTTCACCCTATTGCAGATTCATTTATTGTCAATCAATTTATTTAAAATATTTTCTTCTTATTTTCCATCTACCTTTCTTTGCTTTTTTCATTCTAAATATTGCAATCATGATCATCGAATTCGTCATGCTAGTTGATTTTCTTAACACATTTAGTTTTGAACTCATTGACGGATTCCTGTTTGATTTTACGACAACTGCATGGTACCTGTTTTTTCTTATATCTCTGAATTAGCTCTCGCCTGGAGAACTTGTGAAAATTGTAGAGGATATTGTTCGATAAATTTTCGAGAAATTAGTTTTTAACGAGATTGGGCAATGATCGAATATCCTCTGAGAAGAAATTATTAATTCCCAAGACTTTTATGGTTTAATTGTCATTGTACTTAGAGAAATCTGCTCCACTGGTAAAATTTGCACAAGAGAGAGATTTTCAGTAGAAACTGGACATTACTCTTCATTTTGACAATAAACAATTGCACACCACCTACAATCTTGTCGAAAATCAACGTCCCATTCATCCCCTTTCAGGTGTCCCAAACATACCCGTGTGTAGTTTTGGTATTTAAAACCTTTATGTAAAAAAACAAGAGCGTATAATCACTGAAACTGTTATAGTTCCCAGATTGCACTGCTAGCTAATAAGATAAAAAAGTTTTGATTATATATCGCTGATATAAAATACAAAGAGGAAAACTGAGACGTTAAAATTCATTCATTCATTTTCAACCGCTTATCCCTATTGGGGCCGCGGGCCCATGACATCCAAATTAGCAGCCCACGCTTGACAATCCTCCGCCACTTCAGGAAGATGTTCGGGTTCGATCCCGAGGCGTTCCAAGGCAAGATTCTGAATTTGATTCAGCCACCTCGTTCTAGGTCTGCCTCGAGGTCGACGCCTTCTCACAATGGCTTGCATAGCTTTTCTGGGGAAACTTTTTCTATCCATGCGCTGAACATGTCCATACCATCGAAGTTGTGATCTCTCAACCCGAAGAAGCAGCTCCTCGACTTTTAGTTCCTCACGAACGGCTACATTCCTCACTCGATCTCGACGAGTGATTCCCTTAACCGCCCGAAGGTACCTCATCTCGGCAGCTTGTACTCGCGATCTTATACTTTCGGTCATTACCCAAATCTCATGACCATAGGTGAGAATAGGAATAAACACAGCTTTGAAAACCGATAACTTAGCCGAACGGCTGAGCTCTGCCTTCCTCCCACGCTTCCGCCAAGCTCCCTCATTACTGCAGAAGCTTGACCGATTCGCGACGATAGTTCGGTGTGAAACCTACCATCACTCGAGATACTTGAACTTCTCCACCTTTGTCAATGCATTTCCATCAACATGTATGGTGCATTTCGTAGGCCGTCGAGAAATCACCATTACCTCCGACTTTTCGTAGTTCATCTTCATACCTGTTTCGGCACAAACATTTACAAATCGGTCAAGTGCGCGCTGAAGATTTTCTTCGGAAGATCCAAAAAGAACCAAATCATCTGCGAAGAGGAGATGGCTCACCCTGAAATCCCCAATACGAATCGCATTCTGCCCCCGACTGCGCTTCATAATCTTGTCCATGTATATTATGAACAACAATGGTGATAAAACACACCCTTGGCGCAGTCCAACAACCACTTGAAAACCTTCCGACTTGGATCCGTTTACAAATCCTTTTACTTGGATCCGTTTACGTTAAAATATACAATTCTTATCAATTTTTAAAAAAGTGTTCATAGAATTAAAACAATAAAACTGAGGATATCCATTCTTTTAGTCAAGATACATCTTAATATTGCCTACGATTGAGCAGTGGTTAAATCACATTTATTTAAAAAAAAATTATGAAAAAATCGCCTTGTCCCACACTACCCCTGTCCCAAATCTACCCGGTCTACCCTACTCAGCATGTAAAATCTCAACTTGAAATCTCTCTCCTGTAAAGTTGGCCATTCGCGACTTATTCGTTTTATATTTTGAGTCGTCGATATTAGAAGTGCTAGAAATTGTTAAGAAAAGTAGTTAATTATTGTTCTAAATGGGTCCCGGCCAAAATTCCGAAAGCCAAAATCCCGAAAGCCAAAATCCCGAACGTCAAAATCCCGAAAGCCAAAATCCCGAAGGCCAAAATCCCGAAAGCCAAAATCCCGAATGGGCCAAAATCCCGAATTCTTAAAAGTGTCATAGCTACTCCCGCGATTTCACTCGCGCTTGCTGGAGGCAAAGGGAAATCTTCTGTGTCTTGGAAAATTATTCTAAACATTTTCCTCCATATAATTTCATCCCTTTCAGGATTTTAAAAATTCGGGATTTTGGCTTTCAGGATTTTGGCTTTCGGGATTTTGGCCTTTTCGGGATTTTGACGTTCGGGATTTTGGCTTTCGGGATTTTGGCTTTCGGGATTATGGCTGCCACCGGTTCTAAATAGTGAGAGGTCATCGGTTCAATTCTAAGTAGAGGCAAGAATATATTTTATTCTCCATTTTGGTATCACTCGATCTGTCTGATAGATCTCTATACACACTGTATACATCAATATAAAAGTTTACCAATACCACTTGTGAAGAAACTATTAAGTTTAATCTTTTTTTCGCTCAGTGCATAGTTTATGTGTCTCACTTGACCACAAATTTCAATCAGAGGGAGTATAGAAAATAAATTATTTTATTTGCTTTTACCGTTCATGAATGATTCATACGATCGGCTGACTTACCAATAAAATTGACTATTGCACCATGAGTATGGTTTTTTTTCTCAAATCTAGAGATTAAAATTGTGCGTGAACTTCACCAACAACTTTATTATTAATTAAGATTATCGCCTTCTAGTTTTCCTTTTTCGAACCAAACTTGCAAGTGATCGTACATAATTTTGAATGAGTGAAAAAAAATTGTTACAAAAGCGAAAATGAAGCAATTAAATTGAGACACACCCTCAGTAAAAGCATATTTGAGATATTCTACCCTTCTCTTGTGCATTATTAATTTCCACTGCATTTTTGCACCATCGATCGCGAAATGTGCGAATATTTTCCTCTAACGATCTTGATCGAATTTTCTTGTCATTCTACGTGAATTAATCTAACACACATTCTCCCACGGTCAATATTGTATCGATATTATATTAATTAGTTTCTTAAAAGTTTAGCTTAAAAGACTCCTTACGATCAACTTCAATCACCGTGTCACTTTCATTTCGACCCATATATCTTGGTAAATATTTTGCTGCAAGAGTTTGTCATTGGATAAAGAGTCCATGTATCTTAACAAAATGCACCATTCAACGCACAAAGCATTTAATGCTTTATCTCAGTTCGCATTTTTGTTGATCTTATGTAAAAGACCTCAACACATTGTACTCCCAGTTTATGCGTACACCTCATTTGAATATTTGAGTCAATTTCGAAATGAAACATGATCACTCTCGGATACTTAATTGGATCACAATAATATGGAAATAATTGAAGCCGTATTCAGCGATAAAATGCAAATTCTTGGTTATTTTCTCTAAGTTTATTATCATTTTTTTTCAATTATTATGTATAATATTATTTTCATCATATATCTCTTATAATTTAATCACTTAAACTTAAATTTCAAATTACATTTTATTATTTAATTTCTCATACATTTTGTCTCACGTTCAAGTTTTTTTTAATGCTTGCACTTTATCACAACTAAATTGGTGGAGAGCAAAAAAAAAAAGAAACAGCAAAAGATGCGTCACTTATATTCAAAATTAATGCCATAAATTTTTATCATTATTGGTGACAATCCAAGCAAAAAAGGTAAAAATTCCATAAATTTGAAATGCAATACAATAAAAAATGAGGAGAATGTATGAAACATACAGCATTTTTGGAGAAATACAAACAGTTGGTTTAGCAGAAAGTGTCCGAAGTGTCCCACTTCCGAAATATAAATTATTGTATTTTTTTGCAACTTTTTGTGAGTTTCGAGGTTGTAAACATTTTTAATAATTCTTATTGGACTGATCTTTTAAACTACTCTTATAGATCCCCATTCATTCTATTTACAAGAAAAAAAACAAGTAAACGATTCGAACATTTTGATTTCGACGGTCTTTTAAGATCAAACTTGAATGTCGACCTTAATGGTTCCGGCACACCTTTTAGATTATGAAAATTTCATGAAGTCGAAATTCACATCCCTTTCTTTCTCACACACTTCGCATATGTCTATCTCATTTTTTCTTATTCTTCTTTTTTTAAACATTACTCCAATTTCAATTTAGCTCAATTTTGGAGTGGGAAAGATTGGGATAGACATATACAAAGCGTGTGAGAAAGAAAAGGATGCAAATTTTGATTCCATGAAATTTTCTCGATCTAAAAGGTGTGCCAGAGCTATAATGGCTCCGGAACAACTTTTTGATCGGTTAAATTTCATAATATCGAAATTCGCGTCCTTTTCTTTCTTAAAAGATTTGCATAAGTCTATGCTACTCATTCGTACTCAAAATTGGACTGAACTAAATTTATTTTGGTGTGATGTTCAAGAGAAGAATACTGGAAAAGAGTTATAAATTATAAGTAGTCACTTATAACCTTTATAACATAGGCTGAAAGTCACGCTGTTTTTAAATTCTTCATGTGAATGTTTAAAAATATAGTTGTATTAATAATCTTATGAGAATAATAAACGTGTCAAACTGAAGTTTAGTGCAGTTCCGTAACGGTTTGACAAAATTACTCCAAAATATTTGTGTGATTAGAAAAGAGTAAAGTTATGCGATCTGACTAAATCCTTGTCTTGGTAAGCCGACAACAGTTACACCCAGGTATCACGTAAGGAATTAAAAGAAAAAAATATTAATTATCCGAGAAATACTGAATAAAGCTCGATAAAACTGATTTTTTTATGAAACCTACAAAACTTCAAAAGAATTCGCAAAATCCGATAAACTCTAACACTATTACAAAGACCGCAAAAAAATAAAAATAGGTGTGATTCTGTAAAAATCCCAACAAAAAAAAAAAGAAAATATTCGTGAATATTTTCACGAATAATCATTACAAAATTTCGTGTCCTCCGATTGGCCTCAAACTTTGCCAAAATGTGTTTAACCACTTCATTACGAATTACATTCAGTCCCGGCATTAAGTCCTTAGGGATTATGCACCTGACGGAATTATGCACATACAATTATGAAAGTTTGCCTACCATTGGGAGTCAATTTATGAAATCATTTTTGAAATACGCCTGCATGTATACTATTCTGTGACTCGGGAAATTTGAAAACATTTTGCTATTTTTTTAAAATAAAACTTTAATTTCTTTTATTAAGGATTTTTTTTTAAATATTCTAACCAATTATTGAAGAACTCTGGCCAAAAAGTACTGATTGTTAATGCATTTCTATTATATAGTTGAATCTTTTTGTTTGAACTACTTTTACTCCGCGCGAAATTCGTTCTACGATCAATTGACTCAAAAGAAAGCCCCTGCGAGTATGCAAATTTTCTCAGGCAAAATACCGGGGATTGAGTGTATATGAATGGCAAAACACTCTCCTATCCATCCGTCCATCCGGCTACTAATTAGAGCTTGATATGTCCTAAAGTAGACTCAAGCTGATCTTCGAGAATATTTAACCTGTAAAATTTGGCAGTAGGAAAAAGTGCCAATACTTTGCACGGTCCCAAACTTCATAATGACTAATTTTTTTCTATGTTTCTCAATAAAAGTGACTCATCGCAGCCCTATTTTAAAAACTAGGGAAAAGAGTCCTGTTTTCAAAATATATTGCGGAGTCACATTTATTCCGAAACATAGGAAAAATTAAGGCCTTATGGAGCTTGGGACCGTGTAAAGTATGGGCACTTTTCCCTAAAGATTTATCCCAAACTGTCATACACTGTGGGTCTAGGATCTTAGAATAGAGGTCCTTGCATTAATTTCCTTTACCCAATTCTTTTCTTCTAAATTTTTCAAGCTAAATATCGTCAAAGATCAGCCTAAGGGCCTCGACAGACTTGAGGATTAGCCGAGAGACGGCTTAGCGTAATTATATTCGAAATAATGATTAAAGTATATTTCCATCGTTTTCCACTAAATCGTCTCTCGGCTTAAGTCGTAAGTGTATCTAGAGCATAAGGTTATGTGAGCCCTCCCTAAGGGAAATATCGACTTCCGGTTTTGGGCAAAGTAAATTGGCAAAGATGAAATATGAAAACTCCCTATTTTAGTTTTTTTTTTTTAAATTACTTCGCCCCTATGGCGGACTCCCTCCGGATGCGTCGAGGGATATAATAATGCTTTCAGTACAAGCAAACGAGATTTTTTGCCAAGTTCTTTGGGGCTTCAATGAGCCTTCCTCAGTGGATAAATTTGGGATTGTCTCAGATATTTTGCCGACTAAATTCACTCATTACTCCAATTGAGAATTCACAAGGAAATTAAGGAGTCTGTCGCGGGTGCATCTTCTTGGACATTGATCTAAGGCCAACTGAAACAATCCCAGGATCCGAAAAAAATAGAAAGCTTTCAGGGAATCCGCGAAAATAAAAATCCTTGCCAATTGAATATTGAAATGAGTCACTCCTCATAGAGGCTTCAAACCTAATACGGTCTCCTGACTTAAGGCTTAGCTATATGGCTTACCTCCTCCAAATTATCATCAAGCAAAATTATTTAGAAAATCGTTGTTTAGAAATGAATATGAATTATCCATTAGGGTAAAATGAGGTAATTTGGAACCATGATCTTTTCTTTACGGTCAGTAGAATATTTGAATGAAATATACACGGATATGACCTGGTATTTTTTTTCTCCTTTATTTTCTCCTACGACGTTTCGGAGGGGTTTTCCTCCTTCTTCAGGTATGGAAAATTTTGGGAAAAAATGTCAAGAGTTATAGTTGACCTAATTGGCAATTTTGACTCTCTCACTGACACTCTCATCTCAACCTTCCCACAAAGAATGGGAATTTGTGGGAAGGTTGAGATGAGAGTGTCAGTGAGAGAGTCAAAATTGCCAATTAGGTCAACTATAACTCTTGACATTTTTGCCCAAAATTTTCTATACCTGAATAAGGAGGAAAACCCCTCCGAAACGTCGTAGGAGAAAATAAAGGAGAAAAAATACCAGGTCATATCCGTGTATATTTCATTCTAATTTGGAACCATTTACAATTTGGGACACTTGAGATTTTCTCACTGCTTCAGATGAGCAGAGAAAACAAATACCGCAAAATAGAAAAAAAAGACGTTTAAGAAAAGAAACAGATTTCTTGCTTTTGAATCTCTTTAAATACTAAGAAAATCCCAAATGTCCCAAATTGTAAATGGTTCCAAATTACCCCATTATACCCTAGATATTGAAAAATTAGTAAAATTGCTTGTTATATTTAAATTCTCGATACTTTCTGGCCCTGGACTACACGGGCTAAACCCAAAGTCTGAAGCCGACATAAAGCTTAGCCATTTCGCTTTACTTTTTTAATTTCTTATCTCCCAAGATATTTTGGAAAATTTTGCTTTAAGATTGGATTATTAGTAAATGACCTATTATATTTTGAAAAACCGATAAAATTTGATAATTTGTTTTTTGGAATTTTTGGATCTTCGAAAACTGGGCTAAACCTCTAGTCTGAAGATCGCTTTAGCCACACACTTTCTCGATAAAAACTTGAAAGGATTTAGACACAGCCCTTTAACCGATTATTTCACTTATGCACCGATTAAAATCAATCACTAGCCAGCAAATATAAAAAAAGTTAGTGATGCGGAAAAAACTTTGCCTTCAAAACAAAAATGCACTGCCACATTCTGAAAATTTCAAACTTAAATCAGAAATTCCTAATTAAAATAAAAAAGAAAACAAAAAAAAATATATTAAAACGATGTTTTATTATCAATTTTACTCAAAAATTGAAAAAAAAAAATAAAACAAAATAAAGTTCCTGAATTATCCAAAACTCAAATCAAATAATTGTTTTTATCTTCAATTCGACATGGTTTGCAGTTTTTCTTTTATTCAACGTTTAATTGATTTTTTTTAGCGATTATGGGACACTTATTCTGCCACCCTCTGTAAGAAAAAATCTCATCGCAAAAATACGAAATTAAAACAGTCACTAAAGAGACAAAAAATTATTACAAGGAAGTCATAAAAGTGTCATATTTTTCCTTCTTTTTGCCATCTTTTCTTTCTCTCTCTCCAATCTGCTTGAGGCAAAAAGAAGGTTAGACTAATACCATAAATACCATCTGCAATTAATTTTTTTTTAAAAGCAATAAATGTATGCAATGATAGACTAGAAAAAATTGGTAGTTTCGATTCACTTTCTTTTACTTTTTTTTCTTAAATATCCCGGGACTTCTAATGTGATTGCCAAGTCACGTGAAAAAAGAAAAACAATCAACAGAATATGAAAAATTGAATAAAACAAAATCTCCTCACATTCTTTTTCAAATTGGTACAATTTAATCTTAGCCTATATTTCTATAGAAGTAAATACATTTTTTTCTTATCATCATTTTAATCCTAGCTAAGATTTTTATTACTACTAGCACTTGCTACTTTCTCAATAATTTTGTTGTTGATATTCTGAAAAAGAGTGTTTCAGTGGAATGTTTGATTATAGCTCAGCAGATAGCAGTGAGAAATTTTCCAAAGATGTTGTTTCATCTTCCATTCTGAGATCATGTACTTGAAAAATTTTCTTAATTTACATCGAAAATTTTTCAGCACTTTATTAAAGGGAAGAAGAAGCATGATCCTTGAGCAAAAAAAAATATCCCACTGTGAAAAAAAATTGCAGAACCAAAAAAAAACTTTCGACTGAAACACTCAAAAATGTTACAACTATTAAAATTTGAGGAAAAATTTATACAAATAACACTTGCTACTAATCCACTAGAAACACAAAATTACATTGAAATCATTAAAAATACATACATATATATATAGCTTGACAATATCGCTCATGGTATTTTTTTTTGTTGTGCCCAAAAATTCGAGGAAGAGAAAAATACCTTAAATATATCTATACAACCTCCGCTGCTTATTATTCTTAAGAATAACCCTCATATTCTGTTGACTATATATCAGGGAATACTTAACCCGCCACCTGGCAATCTCCATCGACATTGATAAAACTACCAAGACGAGAAATTCTCTTGGTGTCATCTTCGCTGTTTGTGACAGTCTTCTTTGTCCGCCTCACAACTCCATCAGCAGCTTGACTGATGGTATCAGAAGAAACTCCTATTGCACTATTCGATGGACTCTTAACAACTCCAATACGCGATGTTTGGGGCTTAGCTCGAGTCTGATCAGTATCTACAATAAAGAAAAAAAAATACCCCGTGATGAAATTAATTTAAACGGGTAAGAATCGCCTCCAGGTGGTCATTCTATAAATCGCATTTACTGCGATAATATAACTTTTGAAGTTGAAATATCTACAGTGTCCTCAGTTATAGTCTTACTAACTTATTTTCTGAAGCTGAACTCATTTTGACTTTTCGTTTGCTTACAATCTTCAGTTTTGTGTGACAGGTCAGAGAAAAAACAACAAAATGTCGCTCGCGACATTTTTCGTTTTCAAGTGCAAAAAAGATTGTTTTAAAGTAATCTAACTGTAGTAAGAATCTTATTTCCTGAAAGATATGTTCTTCTAGTTTGTATATTTCAATTGATAAGTGTAAAAAAACTATAAGTAAAGAGTTTTAGAAGAAAAAAAGCAAGACCGCCTGTGGGCGGTCTTATCGGTTCAAGGGTAAAATTTTCAAAAATTACCGATTTTTTTATTTAATTGTTTTGGTTGTTTTAGTAAAATATATTATTATTTTGTAATATATTAATCATGGAAAACAATTGAGATTACACGAAGACTATCCAGAATGAGTTAAATGGTCGATTTCTGCGCATTAAACGAAATTGATAAAGAAGCAGACTTCAACAGTGATGATGAATTCCCTAATTCATCCTTTAATGCCCCAGATCGTGAAATAAAATCAGAAGATGAGCAATGTATTTCAAAGGACCTTCAAATTATACAAGAAGGTGACGTTTTCATAGCTGATCTGTGACCTATTCGGTAAAAATCAGTCTTATTCAAACACCTTGTGCTTCATTAACGTCTAATTATAAAAATTATAAACGTTTTTTTTTCCTAAAAATTATCATTTCTTGGATAATCATGCAACATTCATCCATAAAAAACATTTAAAATTCATTTATTTTACTATTTGTTCATTATTTTTCAATTAAAAAATTTCAGTCTTTTTATGCCTTAAACCGATATGACCGATATGACTTTACCTTTTCTCACCTGGCGCAAAAACGGAAAGAGATAATGAAGAATGGATGGTATTTTTGAGTTCAGTGGACAATTAATTACCCTAGACAAAATTATTTAACTACTTTTTTTTTGGATATTTATGAAAACACTGTTAGGGCCTTGACAGACTTGAAGATTAGCTGAGAGAAGGCTTAGCGTAAGTATATTCGAAATAATGGTCAAAATACATTTCCACCATTTTCCACTAAGTCGTCTCTCGGCTTAAGTCGTAAGTGTGTCTAGGGCATTAGAGTGTTAACCGAGTTTATTGTTCATTTTGATTACTAATGGCTCCACGCAGAACTTTTAGATCAGGTAAATTTCATAGAATCGAAATTCAGATCCCTTTCATTCTTAAAAGCTTTCCATATGTCTCTCCTACTCTTTTGCACTCTTCTTCTTCTTTTAAACATCAAACCAAATTAAATTTAGTTCAGTCTAATTTTGAGATCGAAAGAATAGACTTATGCAAATCTTCTGAAAATGAAAGGAACGCGAATTTTGATTTCATGAAATTATACCGAGCTAAAAGGTGTGGTGAAAGCATAAAATTTGATTAAGGGGATGCGTGGATCATGATTTTTTCTGTTCCGTTAAGAAAAATGGGCTTAATCATTTTACTAAAGCTGTGTCTTAGATGGTCTTCAGAAAGGAGATAAATACCTCGTACCACAGACAATCTCTAATTTTTAGTTAAAAAAAAGAGCAGGAGCACTAAATTTTAGGATTTATAAGATTGATTGCTCTTAATTTCACCATTCCAAGGATTCTAAGTCAAAATTTCTCCGAATTTGCTTATTTTGAAATTAGATAACTTAAACCATGTTACTAAATCTCACGTCTGAATGCCTCCCAAGTCGCATGTTTACTAAAATCATTAAATCGAAGCTCATATACACTCAGTCCCGGCATTATACACTTCGGGATTATGCACCAGACGGAATTATGCACATGCAATTATGCAAGTTTGCCTACCATTGGGAGTCAATTTATGAAATCATTTTTGAAATGCGCCTCAGGAAATTTGAAAACATTTTGCTATTTTTTCAAAATAAAACTTTAATTTCTTTTATTAAGGTAAATTTTTTAAATATTCTTTTTATTGAATTATTTAATTATTGAAGAACTCTGGCCAAAAAGTACTGTTTGTTAATGTATTTCTATTACAGAGTGGAATCTTTTTATTTTGACTTCTTTTACTCCGAGCGAAATTCGTTCTATGGCCGATTTATTCAAAAGAAAGCCCCTGCGGGTATGCAATTTTTCTCGATGCGCAATGCCATTTCACGCGTTTTTTTTTTCGGACCCGAAAATGTGCACAATCCCAGGACTGAGTGTAGTTTGGGGTAGCAGAGTAAAGTGATACAACTTGGACAATGGTACAAATTGGATAATTTCGCGGGTACAAGGTCAACAGGGAATTTTTCCTTCATAAAAAACAGTACCAAAGTTTTTATTTGTTTTTTTTTAAACTATAGTTTTATTATTTGGTTCTTTGTGTGCAAATAAAGTGAAAATCCGTTCTTTTATGAATAAGTTTTGTCATATAAAATGTCACTACAATTGACAGTGTAACTTTTCACCGTCGAAAAATTTCATCGATCGACCATTTTTCCGAAGAAAAACACAAAGAAGGGTGATTTTTGTCTCTCACCCTTGTTGACATTTCTTGACATTTCTCGTAAATTTTAGTGGAATTATTATTAACGGTAATTAACGGTACGTAAAGGTTTCATTTGATATAATTACTTACTTTGTGAACAAAAAGTGTTTTTGTGAAACGTACGCAAAAGTGACAATTTTAAATTAAATTTCTCACTATGTTTCCATAAGTTTCTGGCAAAAAGAGGTCAAAAATAGTCGTGTGTTCAATACTTTTTTATGTCCAAATTGTAAAATTCCACTTGTTCCAATTTGTACCAACACTGCCCAAATTATATTGTTCTGCATTCTCATATCTTTCTTGTGTTTAAGAAAGAACTTTTCGAACGATATTTAAAGAAATTTCACTAAACAGCAAAATTCTAGAAAAGTCAAGGAGCAAATCTATGTTATGTTCTTGGGGAAAAGATATATTTGAGTGAAAGGTTCCGCTTCTGGAAATTGTGCCAAATTATATCACTTTACCCTACAATTCAAAATTTGAAAATGGATTTTCAAAAATGGGTCAACTTGGTTACGTTTCAGCAAAGAAGCACAGACATCAATTAGTTCCAAAAAGTTCTTTTGCAACAATTCGTGTGACACCCATACACTCAGCTTTTTCGTGAGATCAACCTTATGTAAATAGTTTCAAACTGTTTCTTGGTTAATCTTCTTTTGGGAAATAGAATAAAGTTAGTTATTATTAGTCGTATCGGGATATATTGTTTTTATATTTTTGTTGATCTCGTGTTGGAAGAATCTGCTAAGTCCGTTTGTAGACCGCCAAGGAGCGCCTACTCCGTAGTGTGGATGCTTCTTCCCTGCTCCCGGACTTGTTGGGCGGAGGCAGTGTGCATTGTTATTATCTTTTATTTCGTGTGAAAATGTCTTTTTCTGAACATTCAGTTGTATTACAGTGGACGAGACTCGAACTCACAACTGTGAAAGTCGAGTCAGAGATCTCATCCGCCCAAGACCAACGGTCTTGCCTATTGCGCCACTGAGATCCCCTAATAAAGCTAGTGATAAGCCTAGATCAGCTTATTGTAGGTGAGATTCTTAACGTGAGCAAACTCGGATTGCTTGCAAATTCAATTTGGAATCAAATATGTAACCAAAGCGAACCCACGCCATTTTTTGGAAACTTCATAGCCTAGGCTACAACACTCTAAAGACGAAAAAAGAAGTGGCATTTCATGAGAGCTTTCCAAAATGCCCTCACTTTTTAAATTCTGACAATTAGAACTGGAGTTATGGTAATTTTAAGAATTTTTTTAGACCCTAATAGCTCGGGTCAGGGGAGTCAGGGGACCTTAAGTTTGGTACTGAATTGATGGAAAGCTCTAAGGCTCAGTTATAACATACTATAATTTGAGCCCGATCGATGCTATTTCAAAATGGCGGAAGGAGGGGTGGGGCAATTTTCACCCGATATTATAACCTTTGCTGGAAACCGCAAGTGGATATCTTTGTTATACGAGCTTCGGACCTAGGGCAGCCAAATGACTTAACTGCTCTAATTTCTTATCATTCACGATTTTTAGAAAAATTTAATTTAGGACTGGATTATTAAAGATAAATGACC
Organism: Phlebotomus papatasi; assembly: GCF_024763615.1. NCBI lineage: Eukaryota > Metazoa > Arthropoda > Insecta > Diptera > Psychodidae > Phlebotomus > Phlebotomus papatasi. The sequence continues at coordinate 45,845,706 of NC_077222.1, read as the reverse complement.
TAGCAAGAATTGACGGAAACACTAGACCTTTCTTGACTTTCGCAATTTTATTCATTACGACGTTTCGAAGATGAATGTCCTCTTCATCAGGTATCGAATTTTGTTGGGAAAATCACGTACAGGCGGGAAATGGTTACACTTTTTTTGGACTTGGATCACAGATTGCACTTTGAAGTTCACCATTCGACTGATCGACACAGAATTCCTGATGAATAATACTGATGAAAAATATCTGATGAAGAGGACATTCATCCTCGAAACGTTGTAAAGAATAAAATTGCGAAAGTCAAGAAAGGTCTAGTGTTTCCGTCAATTCTTGCTACACCCCATCGGACCGAAATTCTTCACAGATAAATGACCTATTAGGCTCTTAAAAAACAATGAAATTGCTCGCCATTTAGGACCTTGAGACCTTTGAGAAGTAGGCTAAGCCTCTAGTCTGAAGATCGCTTTAGTTCGGGAGCTATTAAGCTCGGCCGGCCGGCTTAGCTACCCATATATTCATGATCAGGAAGTGGCGAAACACATTTTGGCAAAGTATGGGCCCGATCGGAGGACATGAAATTTTGGTAGGATTATAGTAGGTGAAAAATCGCACTTAATAAAAATGTCATGACAATTTTTCTTTAATTGAGACAAATTACAAATTCGATAGAGGAAACCGCGATATAGGAAACTACTTAACCAGCATATAACTCTGCAAAATATAGATTTTTTTTAAAGTTAACCGAAAGAGTTCATTAAGATTTCTAATATTTCTAGTTATCACATTCTTTTACAATCAAAACATCTAATATATGCAATAAAAGTCAATATGATCTTTTCAATAGTCACAATAAATCACTGGTAGATTAGATTTTAAATTATACTACCAAAATATTTTGTATGACAACATGAAGAATATATTAAATCATTTTATTAGTAATTAAAACCACAATATTATGCAGTAATGTTTCATTGTGACACACCACATTAAGATTTATCATCAATTCCCCCAATACACGATAGAATCAGAGCAAAATTTCACAAAATTACGCGACAAAATACCCATAAATATCATTTATTTATGTGACAAGTTCATAAATTAAGTAATGAAATACCCCCAACAACTCAAATAGTCGAAACTTGATTTCAAATATATATGCCAATTGGTTTACGATTTTGCAAACTTTTTTTTGCAACAATGTAAACAGCAAATAAAAAAAGACGCCTAATATGTCACCAATAAACAACATTTATGTGATTTTCTTACATTAAAAATTTATTGAAAAATCTTCATTAAATTGTCTACAGCAGATATAATGCATTTTATATGCACAACACAAATGAATAATATTGTCGGTGAGGTGATCAAAATAATAATCCCATACAATAAAGTCTGTTTGATCCTTGAGGCTATTTACAAATTGAAGATTTATGCTGCAAAAATATCTAAAGACAGTCTTTAGAAATAATCAGCTTTTATATATGTACAACACCATTGATTTATTTCATCAGAAGAGAGCTCCCGTGCGTGATTTAATTTGTGGTTTGAATTTTTCCTGTGCATAAAACAATTCATATATTCTGTAACTTTTATCAACGTAAAATTTCCCGACTATTAGAGTTGTTCTAGGTAAAGATCAAGGATGAAATTAGTATGATATTAAATCACATGATCAGAAGAAACTGTAGCGAAAGTGAAAAAGCTTTCGTAACGAATTTACTTAATAAGGGTTATAAAGTTTTTTTGAAGTCTTGGGCAAATTATTTAAAGATATGTTTTAATGTCATTTTATGTCTACAGCATTATGTATGACCGCAGCATCGTGTATGACCAATTCTAAGACGGCTAATAAGAATGCATCCTCGATGGGATAGAGGTTTTTTTGGAGTATACTTGAAATTTCTTTGATAAAGCCTGCCACCTCTCATTATGGAAGCATTCAGTTTCTAATTTCATATAAAAAAATCATATTTAGTTTAGTTTAAATTTAGTTTAGTTCAAATTTAGTTTAGTTTAAGTGCACTTCGTATTGAAAATGTAGGAGAGGCCAGGGTTATAGGACAGGGCTTCAGTCTTGACTTCTGTGTCTGCCTTTTCATTGCCTTCGATAAACCTATGACCAGGAACCCATAAAATGGTAATAATTCCACGTTCAATTAGAAGGGAACGAATTTGTCTGATCACAGGATTTCTATTACCTAAATGGGGATCTCAGTGGCGCTAATGGCAAGAGCGTTGGCTCTTGGGCGGATGAGATGTCTGACTCGCCTCTCACATTTGGGAGTTCGTGTCCCGCCCGGTGCAAAGATCTAAATGTCTGATTCAGACAATTTTCACATGTAAAAATAACGTAATATAATACACCGCCTTTGTCCAACAACTCTGGGAGCATGGAAGAAGCATCCACATCACGGGAAGGCGCTCCTGGACGGTCTAAAATGGACTTATCAGATTCTTCCACTACGAGAGTTGACATTGTAAAAATGATTACCTTGTATATATCTCGATAAGATTAATAATAGGATGAAATCACCACTTCACGCCAGTGCCCCACTTTTCGCCACTTATATCGAAATGTAAATTTCCCCATTATTTGTGAAATAAATTAGTTGTAGAATTATTTGTATCCCTACTGTTGCTACTTATAGAGTCGAAAAACACTAATTTTTTGTTTTGAATTTAAGTGTTTGAGCATTTTATAGAGCAATATTTCAATCAAGTACGTGAAATCCAATATTTCTTACCAAATATGCCAGTCATGAAATTTTTATCGAACAAAATTTACGCTTATGGATAACTAATTTATCATAAACATTTAATTACATTCGACGAATAGTGTAAATGTCCTAATTCAAAACCATTTCCAGACGCTTTAACTTTGACAGAGGATTCAATATATTAAGTTCATATTTTTTCTGAAGAGAATTACATAAATTTGCTCATTGACTCTTCTAGAATGTTATTATTCAGTGAAAATTCTTGAGATATAATTTGAAAACTTCTTAAATACAAGAAAAATACGCGAATATAAAATGCTTCGATTGGAAACATATTAATCCAAATGGAGACAAGGGAAAGTTTCTAATTGGAGACAAACAGTGTAAGTGAAACCGCGACGAAAGGCTTCCAAAACCTTGTTGAGTTGCTCTTGAGTGCAGAATTTGTTCTTATTCCTGGTCTTTTCTCCTTTCCCATCTAAAACAATAAGAAAATCTTTCCAAAAAGTCATATTTCCGGGGTTTCTAATTGAAGCATTTGCAGACACTTCAGAAAAACCCTACTTGTTTACAAAATAGGTAATTATTTCATTTGAAAACTTCACGTATCGTTAACAATGAGGATTAGCACTTAATTTAATTAAAAATTAGCCAGAAATATGACATAAATGTTAAACAAAACGAATAAACAACAGTCACCTCATTGTGTTTTTCATTGCAAAACATATGACCGATCGATGAAAAATTCGTTGGTGAAAAGGTACACTTTTAATTTTTCTGAGAAATTAACAAATTAAAATTTGTGAATATGAATGGATTTTCGCTTTATTTGGAGCAAAATTAATTAATAATGAAACTGTTGTATAGAAAATACATAAATATAATAATTTAGTACTGTATTTATCATGAAAACAATGACGTTTCCACTTGGAGCAGGTTTTGAATTAGCTTAATTTACCCTACATAAATTTTGTATTCAGTTAGTTAATTTCTCATTTTATATTATTTTTATGTGAAAATAAGCCATGGCGGAAAGTGGTAATATTCTAAAATGGATTTACCACCTGTCGCCATTGCTTTACAATAGGCGACGCTAACTTCACTTCGAATAGATTCTCAGTTGCCAAATCTGATTTGTTTACTTTCTGCAATAGTCTAATAGTTTAATTTCTCAAGTAAAAGTGAAGAAAAATCATTTAAAGTGAATAATAGTAAGGTGATCATGACTAGACTAGATTGAACAAAAGCGAGCTTCGATACCTAGGATATAAAGCCCTTTGTATCCCCCGTGTTCCATTTCTTGGGTTTAAAACAAGTCGGTTTCTTGAATAACCCCAAGAATCTTTTTTGACAACAAGTGACCTTCTTTGTTTTCTAGAAGATGTTTATCCTTACAGGTTTGTACGTAGTACCGGGCACTCCCAAAGGAAGTGCTCTACTGTTTCCAGAGCAACACCGTAGCCTCTACAGACTTCTGTTGCTGCTAAATTCATTCTAAACAAGTCATAGTTTAGAGAGTGACCTGTAAGGATACCCACCCACCATATTCCTCAGAACATTCCTGTCAAGTTCCAGAAGGAACTTGCTTCTGACCGGCAAAGATCCGCCAACCATGAGGTGATCATAAGGAAAAAGAAATGCTGAATGTATTCTTTTCATACCATTGCCTAAAATAATCGAGTAGGGACCTTTTGAGAGAGAAGTGGTTACAAGACTGGCGAAAAGTGGGTAAAAAGTGGCGACGAATTGGTTATTTTTGCATTATTAATAAAAATCAGTTTTTTTAAGTAGTCCGAGGTCAAATTGTGGGACAATTGTTTTGACGAATCTAGAACCAACACATCTAAGTAAATTTCTGCAAAATTTGAATTATCTTATAAAAAGGGGCTAAAAGTTATAATAAAGTTAATTTCACTTTTTCCTAAAACTGGCAATAAGTGGTTACTCCACCCTAATAATAATTACTTAAATTTTGAATTGCTTGAACCACACTTAACCCACCGGTCGCTATGACCCAACTTTCATAAAAATCTTTGCCATTTATATAAGAGGGAGCTTAGGATTGCTTTCGCTTCTAGTTCAAAAGAAAATGTTGGAACAGAACAAACAAAAAATCAGTAACCTAAAATTATTCAGAGGAAACCCAATTTTCCAAATCCAAATCTTTCCATTACATTTGCAATAAATGACCATTAAAGATATTTGGGTATTTCTTTCCAATAAATAAATAAATACAATAAAAAATAAAATAAAATGAGAATAGAAAAAAAAACTTACTATTTTTCTTCCAGAGACCAGCTATTCTGCTTCCGATGTCTCTCTTTGGAACTGTAGCAACATTTGAATTGCTCCTCGATGATTGTGACGTCGAGGATAGTTCCTTTTTTATCCCCTTGATGGAATTGGTGCTACTTGAACGCTGTCCGAGTGGAACACTCGGAACACTGGGTGACTTGTATACACCAAAACTCTTCCTTTTGACCGCTTCGGATCCCGATGACGGTGGTCTACTTGACGGACTTTTGATATCCACAGTAGCACTCTTTTGCAGTGGCGTTCTCAATTTGGAGATAAAGCTAGTTTTGACTTTTGGGGTAATCTTGGCTGGAAGCTTGGAAATTCTATTCTGTGATTGTGGATCGGATGTGACAATGGGCACATTTGGATTGGATGGTTCATCTTTGGTGAACGTACTCTGACGTTCGAGTACCCTTGGAGGTTCCTTAGATGGGGGTGGTGATGTTGCTTTTGCCGATGTGGAAGACTTGAATTTGTTGATAATGTTCTTTTCCAGAACATTTGATTTGCTACTAAATCCCGGTCGAACCAGACCTGATTTGATTGAATTGATTTTATTGGTAAGATTGGCTTTATTGATGAAACTGGACGTCTTAGCAACCAGACTTTGATCTTTTGGTGTACTTCTTGTGCTTGGAAGTGTCTTAGCCTTCTTGGTATCCACTGTATTTTTTGAAGCTAGATTGGTTCTAACATTTGGAACTACTTGAGCCTTCCCCGATGCTGGGGAAACACTTTTTGTCGGTGAAGCCGATTGTGAGGATGATTTTGAAGAGGACACAAATGAGCGTCGATACGGTGAAACATAAGGAACTTTCTTTCTCCCACGAACACTCTTAACTTCTTGCCCTACGGCATTATCTTCCCTTCGATCAACACTTGATCCTCTACCATTGATGGTGCATTTTGCATTATGATCGCACGATTCAGTGCCAGAATTTTGTTCATAATCCAGACTACTATCAGTATTATGCTGACTCTCTGGTACTTTAAGATCACTAAGATGCTTGAAATGCGCTGTAAGCGCTCGAATGGAGGACAAATCCTCACCATCGTCATTTGACACCAAACTCGTTGTGTCGATATTGTCATCAAGGAGAAACTCCTCACTGTCAATATTTTGCCTATTCAACGTGTCTAGCACAACATTGGCCTCGGCCAATACATCCCTAATTGTGGAGTCACACAGACCTCCATTGGTTTGCATCAGCTGAGGAATTGTGGGTGAGTCAAGAGTGTGAGTCTTGAAGCGTGACCGATCTTCTTCGCGTCTTTGCTTCCTCAGCAACCTCTTGCTTCCACCACCACCACTATCCTCAGCCTCCACTACGAGGATCTCATCACACAGATCATCCTCAATGGATTCTGCATCAGTCGCATTATCTCTTGACTGACCATCAGCCGAAATCACATAAGTTCGATAGCGATCTTGTGTGCCATTTCGCTGTTTTCGCCTCTGTTTCGGCGTCAACAGCTTCCTACCATTCTTACCTTTTCTCGGTGTTGATTCTGCACTACTGAAATCCGATGGAATTGGCGTAGCATCACTGGACATCTCCTGCCATGCACTACCTCCCGTTATTGTGTCATCCATCTCACTCACAGCTGTTTCGTAGTTGGAATACGTACCATCTGTTTGAATTGGTGCAACTTCTGATGTAATACTCGCAACTGATATCATGGAATCCAATAATTCATCCATACCTGATGGTGGTGCTACACTATCTAAATTGCAAGCTGAATTTATACTCTCTAAACTGCCATTTGTCATGATATGCCCACCAAGAGCTCTCCTAGCTAGTAATCCCGGTGGTAGAGAACGTTTTCTCACTCTGCCAGACAAATTGGGACTCTGTGGCGTTTCATAGCATCCCGAAATTGCACTCAAACTATCCATACCAGATGGTGGTCTAACATTTTCCAGATCAAAACTCGTAGCACTTTCTGTCATGGGATTGTACTGGGACAATTCATTAACAATCTTTTTGGCTTCCATTGCAATGATTGTTGAATTTGTCATTGAACTGGATGGGTCAAAACTCATTGGTCCTGAAGAGATGAAATGTGCTGAATCATGATTAACTCCTGAAACAACTTCACCGCCAACTTGGAAATTTATTCCAGTTTCTAGGGAATTGACAACAGTATCAGTATCAGTATCCATGGAATCTGGCTGTGAAATGAAACCTTCACTTTCACCATAGTCAAATCGCAGAGTTTGTTCAAGATCAGCATTAGTGAGAACCATACGGATTTCTTCGCAGCCATTTGACAGAGGTGCTGAAGAGAATGGACACGTTTCATTGAACTCTTTCACTTCATTCGTCGGTGTGGGTTCTTCTTCAGTCGGAAGACAATTCTTCTTTGAAAAATCACTAAAAGTCGTGTCATCATCATTCAAGGATCCAATCATTGGTGCTGTCATACTTATGCTGGGAAAGGAAACGTCTTTGGGACACGTATCTTCACTCCAAGTATTATTAGAACTGGATTTCTTTTCATATGTCACAGAATTTTCAGCATGATTCGACGATCTTAAATATTCAGCTTGAGACACCAAGACTTGCGTTAGTCTATCGACAGATTTTAGCATAAGATCCGGATCCTTATGCTTATCAATCTTCGGACCATATCCCATTGATGCCTCAATATTTTCCATGAGAAATTCATTAGAAATCTCCATGTCAAATGACGATTCATTCATTGAATCTTCAATAAAGTCCATATTGATTAACTTTTGAGCTGGATATTCATTGGATCGTTCAAGGGCATTCTCTTGATCACCCCCAAAATTAAACACCCCATCATCTGTGTCAGACCCATTTGTGCGATTCACCGTCAATTTGGTATGCTTTGGAGCATGTTGTGTGGGTAGATTTCTTCTTGAGCCTCTTGTGGCGTCTGGGGATTCCGTCTCTACGTCTGGAGCTGTGCTGGGGGCACCTACTAAATCCGGCACAGCTGCAGACGTAGTCACCCCGTTTTTTGGCATTTGTCCCTCATTAGTAGTCTGCTTGACTTGACGCACCATCGGCAGTGGTGCCTTTCCCATTCCAATGCTAATGCACTCCTTCAGCAGTTGCTCATCCTTCTTCTCGCGCTCCTTGTGTCGATCATACCTCGTTGATGATGTCTTAAGTTGGGGCAATTGAGATTTCTTCGGAGACACAGCAACATTGGTCACCACTTTCTTTGGATTCTTATTAACATCCTGACCCATTCCAGTTCGAATGCACTGTTCCAGGAGCTGTGTGTGATTATCATTGGACTCACAAGATTCTATTGAGCTGTACGAGTCATTCGTGGCTTCCAGATGTATGGGGACATTGTTGCTAATGAGAGCTGTTTGCACTGTGTATGTAGTAGTAGGGACTCCACCTTTGGACGACGTGGAAGGGCGCGAAGGATTACTTCCAGCTGCAATTGCTTGACTCAGCAGGTTGGTGTCATCTTCAGAATCCACAGACAAAGAACTCAGTGAATCATCGCCAGATGGTTGCTGTGGCGGAGGATTCTGTGAACTTTGACTCACAGTTTGATCCTTTGATGGTGACCTGCAAACAAAATTAAGAACAACGCTGCAATCCTATCTCAATCAAATGAAAATCTATTATATCTATCAAACTTTTTTTTCTTAAATTGTGATCTCTATGACCTTGACTTTTAATTTATTAGGACTTTAGTAGTAAATTTTTCGATTTTTAAACGGCCAAAATCTGCAATATGATCTCTGTAATCTTAAACGTCATCATTTCCAGTTCGCCTTTTCTGACCATTTTTTTTAAATTCTTTCCGGACTGTATTATTTCCAACGAGCCAATTTCACGATTTTTTTATTCAAGCTGCTTCAAAAAATATTCTAGATTTGGGGATACTTATATTATATTAGTTTGAATTCATCAACCAAAGTATCCATATTTTCCTTTAGATTTCCAAAATTCCAAAAGAGTTAAACCAGTCGAGACTTTTCTGATCAAAACCAATTTATAAAAAATTACTTGAATAGTCCTTTTTCTTTAAGATTGAAAAACGGTTTCGGCCAAAAGCGAGAAAACCTAAATCATCCTGAAAGACAAAATCCCGGATGAGTTGAAATTCTGAGTCGGTCAAAATTTCAAATTAGATGTCGAAATCTCGAAAAGACAAAATCCCAAATGGACCAAAATCCCGAATAGCCAGGATCCCAAAAGCCAGAATCCCGAACGCGAAAATCCTGAAAGGGCCAAAATCCCGAAAGGTCAAAATTCTGAAAGAAACGAAATTATACAGAGAATGATATGAAGAACAATATCCCAAAACGTTCGAAAATTTCCCTTTGCTTCTAGCAAGTGCATGTGCAATTGTGGGAGGAACTATGACATTTTTAAGAATTCGGGATCTTGACCCTTTTGAGATTTCAATTCATTCGGAATTTTGATATTTTAACGATCGGGATTTTTACGGGGACTCTAGAAAAAATGGCTTTTCATAGAAGTATGGAAGATTGAATTTACTTTGAAAATATGACAATGCAAGCTATTCTAAGCATAATAACATTTGCCTCAGAAAATATTCATATACAGTAGACTCTCGCTAATTCGGCTCTTGTAAGATAGGGCTACTTTCTAATTCGGGCAGCAGTTAAATTTAAAAAAAAAATTTGTTGTCATTTCTCTAGTTTGATTATAATTATCAAATGAATCAAAAATGCTCAAATTTGGCATGGTTTGTCTTAGTTTTGATGTGATTTTGCATTATTGAGGGATTTTCATGCAATTCACGTTATATTTGAGTGTGTAAACTCAATATCTATATGCACATGAATAAAAAATCGTTGCATTTCAAAAACTTTGTCGCCCGAATTTCTGTCTAATTCAGCTGACATTACGGTCCCATATGCCCGAATTTGAGAGTCTACTGTAGGTAGATATTTAGAATATGCAAACTAAAGTTTCCTTTCCTTTTGATACTGTAAAATTGATTAATTCGTAATTTATTCAAATTCATAATTTTGAGATTTCCTCAGTATTTCAGTCGGGCAAAAAAAGAACAACAAAGGAATACTCTTGTCTTATGTGTAAACGCCTTAATAAACTTAGGCTGATCCTCTAGAATATTTATCCTATATAATTGTCAGTTAAGGATTAAGTAAAGGAAATTTATGCATAGAACCTCTACTTAATGATACTAAGCCATGACACTTTGAAATTGGTTTCTGGTCAAAATCCCGAAAACCAAAATCACGCATGACAAAATCCTGCAAAGGTCATAATTGCGAAAAGCGAAAATCCTGAATGACCTACAATTCTGAAAAGCCAAGATCCCGAATAGATGAAAATCCCGAATGGGTCGAAAACCCGAAAAGCCATAATCCCGAATAGATAAAATACCAAAAGCCAAAATTCCGAATGCCTTAAAATTTCAAAAAGCCAAGATCGCGAATGGACCAAAATTCCAAATGGGGCGATAACCCGAAAAGACAAAATAGCGAAATCCAAAATCCCGAATGCCTTAAAATTCGAAAAAGTCAAAACCCTGAAAAGCCAAAATCCCGAAAAGACAAAATACTGAAAGCCAAAATCCCGAAAAATCCAAAACTGATAAGCCAAAATCCTGAATAAGTTAAAATTCCGAAAAGCCAAAATCCCGAATGCCTTAAAATTTCCAAAATGGGCCAAAATCCCGAATGGGTCGAAATCTCGAAAAGCCAAAGTCCCAAATGGTCAGAATTGTTCAAAGGACGAAATTATACGAAGGATAATTTCCCAAAACACAGAAAATTTCCCTTTATTTCCAACATTTTCAACTAGTGCGAGTGTGAGTGTAATCGTTTGAGTAACTATGATTAAAGTAATATGATCAATACAATTCAAAATAGCTATAATATTTTTATGCTATTTCGAGTTTTGGCTTTCAGGATTTTGGTCCTTTTTGAATTTTAGTCCTTTCGGGATTTTGACCTTTTCGAGATTTTGGCTTTAGGGATTTTGGTCTTTCGGGATTTAAACTGGACCCGGTTGGAAAAAAATTTTTACTGCCAAATTTTACAAGTTAAATATTCCCGAGGATCAACTTGAGTCTATTTAGACCTTGACCGCATTGACAGACGAAATTAACAAAAATATGAAATGAACTTATTTAAGAGAGAGAGAATTATTTAAGAGAGCCCATTTTTCGATTTGACTGGAAAACTAGTGAATAAAATGGCTTTAAAGAAATGAGTAAATATAAAGAGTTACGCAGACAATTTGAAAGTGGCTTAATAAATAATGTCTTAAAGATCCTGAAAGACATTTCACTTGAATTGAACTCACAAACATTTAAAACTAAAAATTTATAGAAAATAATTAAATTCTTTACTGTCCTTTGACATTCTGTTAATATTCTTTATATACGTCCATAAATAGCTCAGTGTAGTTAAAACATCCTATTACTACACTGAGAAAAAAAAGGGGGTGCGATTAACTTTTATTTCCTCAACTCTTTTTAGGTGTAAAAATATCGTCAGTTGCGGCTACCCCTGTCGTATCTACATTTATTTTATATCTGCATTTGGTGTAAGCTGCAATACAGACGTCCCCTCTTGTGTGAAATACTGACACAAAAGAAATGCAGATACGACAGAGGTAGACGCAACCGACGATATATCAATATTTTTTAATGTTAATTTTACACCTCTTTAAGCGTATAATTAACATGAAAAAGGGTAACTTTGACCCATAATACACCTAAAAAGCATAATATTTACACCGATTTCGGATCAATAATGCAGGGTAAAATTAACATGTACGGAATGTTATTTTAACTTTTTCGGATTTCTCTCACAGAGCAAATAAAAAAAAAATGCAGTTTGACCGACTAACATTATAATTAATTAGTCACAAACGGATGGTAATTTTCAGAACAACTTGTTAATTCATTGGAATATTTCCTTCCGATATATTTTCTCTCTTTTACTCAATCAAGCAAATCAAAATGGTTTTTCAATAAGTTCTTTCATGCTTTAATTAAATCGATTGCAAAAATTTCCTTGTAACATAATAACATAATAAATTAAGTGGAACAAAAACTTAAATGGAGAAATATTATTAAAAAAAAATAAATAAAGCAATTTACCTCTTGATTTTGGCCAATCCAGCAACTCCTGAACCAACTGTGATGTCCGAGAGTCCAGAGACTACGCTGAAATTGCAGGGGGTATCTTCAACTGGTGGTGCAAATTGCTGAATCTCATCCCTAACTGGTAGATAAGGCGGAAGAATTGATCCACTGCGCAGCATCTCAATGGGATTGTCCTTGATCAATGGCATATTTGAAGCTCCCATTCCATCCCTAATGCACTCCTGCAGCAAATTCTCATTGCCACCATCTGAAGAACTGTCTGATGCAATTGCTTCACAGCGATTTGTATCCAAAGATAAAACACTGAGATCCGAATTACTTGCGGCTTTTGAGAGAAATGCCGGAGTATCTTCTGTGCAATATTGCTTCACTGTGTCTGAATTTCCACCTGCACGAGCTTCAGGTGGAGTCACCTTGCTCTTGGCCGAGGTCTCACCTTCAGGTGCCTTCCTGTTCATGCCCATGTTAATGCACGAGGCCAGAAGAATCTCATCATTTCCCGACTCTTCCCCATCTGACCCAATATTTTCCTCCCCCCGGAAGCTAGCTGCAGAATTATTTGGATTTCCCACCACAAGATTTCCCGCACTCTGATCAGCACTCTCTTCATCCTCTTGCTCCTCACTCGGATGATTAAGACGCATCTCCTTCGTTAGACAATCCGTGGCAATCTTGGGTTCATCGTCCAAACTCAAATTACTGAGACTTGTGGCACATGAAAACTGCGCTGGAGTATTCTCAACACCAAATGCATTCGTCTCATCCTCAAAGACACTCCTCAGCCTTGGAGCTGTGGAGACATTCTGAGCCAAAGACCCAGAGACATCCTGAGGGCGCCTTGGTGACTGAGGAATACTTTGTGTTGGCGAATCTGGTAATTCTGATGGAGAAATAATGCCGCTGGCCAGTCGACTACAAAATTAAATAAATTAATTGCACTTTATTAATCACAATCTGAATATTCAAGTTCAGCTTTATGCAATGATTTTATGGGCAATTTTATTACTCCTTCATTTTAATGCGGAAAAATCAAAGTAGTCATATAATAAATCATAATCATTGGAGAATTAAGGTAGAAAATTGGAGTACATTAAAATAATACTCTTAAAATGAGACAATTTCTTTTAATCTGAAGCACCTTGCCCTCTTTTGAACAATAAACAGTCAAAATTTTGTCTGGTTATGTTATAGTGATTTTTTTTTTGTAAATTTGGTGCTCATGTAAGGAATGGTAAATATTTCACCTGACCTTCGCAGAGGGTACAATATCGTCGCTTCAATCAATATTTGTCATAAATCTTATTTCGCAACTATTGAGCAGAAGAAATTTTCAATGAGGCCTTATTGATCATAAAAAATAGCCCTAAATGCCATACTTTTGAACTAAAATAAAAATAGTAGTACCACTACTCTATAAGTTAACTCTAGAAAAAAAAAGATTTAAGAGCTGAAATATCAAGATGTATCATAAGGAAAATAATAAGATTTCATTGTGAGTTACACTGTTTATAAAGACATAACTCAATTCAATGGAAATTTTGGAAATTGCGACAATTTACAAAAATGCCGAATATCAATTTAAATTGTTCTAGATAGTTGCATTCATTTTGGAAAATGAGTATATACATGACGCATATGCTGCGGCGAAGCTCTGCCAATTTAGTTATAATATTTTAAACACGAAAAATCCAAAAAAAAAATGTGGATAAGTTTGTACTCATCCACAATTTATTTTTCAAAGGTCATTACTACGCCTAGAGGCTAAACGGTCAGAGATTTAGACTTGAGACATTCGGGGGACCTCCTATAAGTCGACCATTAACATGCCCCTCATCCCCTCCCCACTTCGCGCCTACAAGTTGGAGTTCCCTTACGGATAAAAAAATTCACAATAAAAATCATAAATGGTTTTGTGGGCAATAAAATGAGCTACCATTATATGAGCTACCAAGCATGCTGTCCCGAACGGTTTCAAAGTTATAATGAATACACTGAGAGAAATCCGAAAAAGTTAAAATAACATACCGTAAATGTTAATTTTACCCTACAATATTTATCCGGAATTGGTGTAAATATTGTGCTTTTTAGGTGTATTATGGGTTAAAGTTACCCTTTTTCATGTTAAATATACGCTTAAAAAGGTGTAAAATTAACATTAAAAAATGTTGATATATTTTTACACCTAAAAAGTGTTAAAGTTACGAGGTTAAAAGTTAATCGCATCCTCTTTTTTTCTCAGTGCAGTGATCTAAATTTAGTTGCAGTGCAATGGACTCACTCTGTAATTAAAGACTCTTAATATGTCAGCTATCAGCTTCATTAAAAAATCAAAGCTCCGACAAAAATACTGATAATTTTTTATAAATTAAAAACACTTAAGATATATTTATATACATTTTTGGAGGGTTACGGAATTTTCTTTCCATGAAGTAGGGCAAAGTGATACAAGTTGGACATAGTGTTATAAGTTGGACAGGGATTTTTTCTTGATAAATACAGTAATAATGTTTTTAAGCACAAGGAACCAAATTATAAAACTAAAGCATTAGAAATATACAAATAAAAATGAAGTACTAAATTTATCAAGAAAAAAAAACCCTTGTCCAACTTGTACCATGGTCCAACTTGGTACCACTTTACCCTACACTTAACGAATACAGTAGACTCTCACTCAATCGGCTCTTTTTCAATCGGGCGACAAATTTTGTTGACAATTTTCACGTTTAATTATGAAACTAATTCGATCAAATTCGCTGTAGTTCTTCCTATTTTATCGTGATTCTTTATAATTGAGCGCTTTTTGTGGAATTTACAAAGGCTTTGACGCTCAATTCTATCGCTAAACCGGATGACATTTTGCCCCATATTCTCGATTGAGAGAGAGTCTACTGTATTTACAAACAAATGTTAAAAAAAATAGAAACTGGTCGTCAAATGATCATATTGATATTACGAATAATATTTGTGAAAAAGGTAGAAAGATTTACTTAATTTCACTATGCAACAAAATTGACAGCTTTTTTTGGCATACGAAACTCACATGGTACGTTTTGGTAGAGTTGAGTCTCCTGATCAAGAATCAGTTTTTGGTTTTTCTCCTATACGTCACAGTTTTCTTTAATTTTTTTTCGTTTTTGCTGTTTTGTTTCATATTATCAATTATTCCTCCGGTTCAATATTCGAAATTTGACCCCTTATAGCTCGGATCAGGGGTTATGGATCGACTTAAGAATTTTTTTGTTTGATAGGTATAATCAGCGGCTACAACATACTAAAATTTCAGCCCGATGCACAATGGAATTTTTGAGTTATTTAACTTAAAAATTTGAAAAATCTTTTTAAAAATAGCGCCCATGGCGGTGGTTTCATGAACTTGCGATGTTAGAAGAGGAAGTGGCATTTCACGAGAGCTTTTCAAAACGCCCTCACTTTTTTAAATTCTGACAATTAAAACCGGAGTTATAGCCGTTTTAAGAAATTTTTTTTGGTCAGGGGACCTTAAGTTTGGTACTGAGCGAAAGCTCTAAGGCCCAGCTATAACAAACTAAAATTTGAGCCCGATCGATGCCATAGCGGTGGAGCCATTGAGAAAACAAAAAGGGGGTATTCAAAATGGCGGAAGATGGGGTGGGGGTGGGGGTGGAGGTGGGGGTGGGGGGTCAATGTGCCAAGTTGCAATTTTCACCAGATAACCTTTGCCGAAAACCGCAAGTCGATATCTTTCTTAGTTTAGAAGCTATTAGTTCCAAAGGGCAGCCGGCCGGACGGCCGGGAACGTAACTTAGCCCCCATATATTCGGGATCAGGAAGTGATGAAGCACATTTTGGCAAAGTTTGGGGCCGATCGGAGGACATGAGATTTTGTTAGGATTATAGTAGGTGAGATTGTTAAGAATCTCTAATATTAATGTACTCTCTTCAGCACACAATAGATTCCATTTAGGACTACATATTTTTGTCATAGAAAACATCCTGCTCCGATACCTCTAAATGCCTTATTTTTTGAGATGGTGTTGCATTAGTGTTTTTTTTATGGATTATACGATTTACGAGCAATTTTACGAAATATGTTTTATGTATTGAAATAGTGCCTTGGAGTCTTCGGAAAACCCTAAAAATGGTCCATCGTATAATTAACCAAACCTTAATCCCCATAGTCTTAGGGCCTTGACAGACCTGAGGATTAGCCGAGAGACGGCTTAGTGTAATTATATTATTGTATATTCGAAATAATGGTTAAACTACACTTCCATCAATTTCCACTAAGTCGTTTCTCGACTTAAGTCGTAAGTGTGTCTAGGGCATTACCCTTTCTTATCACGACCTTCGAACAAAAATACTTATCGTTTCGTAACCGGTTCATTATCATTTCACAACCGATCTGAACTGATTTATAAATTACTCAAAATATTGTCCAAAAAACACCTCAGGAGTAATATAAAATGAGCTGATAATAAAAATTAGTTATTTACCATGAATTGGTTCATTACTAGTTCACAACTGATTGGAAATGGTTCAATTTTATCACAAATTCCAAGACCTTTCCTACGAGTCCAAACATGATACCATTCGGATAAGAAATAGGGGAAAGTGCCCATGCTTGATACTGTAAAATGATGTCCAAGGTTTGTGATTATTTTCTGATTAACACACAAACCGAAGCGATTTTTCCAGTATGACAAAAAATGTCTCACTTATTAGGTTTATAATCCAACCTCAAATAGTTCCTGGAAATCCTTAGATTTTCTTCAAGAAGAAAATGGAAATTCAGTAGCGATTTTTATACAAGTTGGGTCCGGGTCTTCCTGTATAATAATTGATTCGACAATTCGGAGGCCCATTTTCACTAAAAAAAAATTTCAACGGATACAAAAAAAATGCACATCAATATTTAGATGGAACTCTAATCTATCTGCTTAAATCGTTTGTATGACTGGTTATTAGTTTAAAATCACTCTTATGTCTTTATGTTTTTATGTCTTTATGTTTTTATGACATTAGGGCGCTAGCGAAAACCATTTTTTCACTTTGAGTCCATGAAAATGTCACTCTACAACCTTAAAATTCAGGCAACAGAGTTGAAGGTTATGTCAATTGTCGATAAAATTGGCGGATTACAATAAGTGTAAATGTGAAAGAATCACATCTAATGATAGAGTTGCCACATTAAAATTATCATTCATGGACCCTTTTTAAAATTTAGGATGGACACAGGTAGAATTTATGAATTTGCCACCACCCAGAAAAACAGTGTCACCAAGTAAAAATATTTTTACATAAATATTAGTATGTACTGATGAACCATCTATGTGCCTATGATAGTAGTTTTGGCGTATAGTGACATTAATTAAGAAAAAAACTTATGAAATATCATGTATCGAAATTACAGTTTTGGACCTATTTTTGATTTTTGCTTCCTGAAACTAGTAAAAAGAGCTAGGATCCTAGTTTTTCTTAGGAAATGTGAGGCTTAGTACCAGCTATTTGAATATATTGCGATGAGTCATAACTATTGATTAACATAGGAAAAAAATAGTTATTATCAAGCTTGGATTGTATTAAGCATGGGCGCTTTCCCCTACACTCTCTAGAGAATTTTTTAACTTTTGACCTTGAAAAACCGTTATTAAGAATGATTCAACGGGATTTTCGTATAAGGACGAAATACAGTGAGTGTCAATAGTTTGTTGCCTAATGGATGTTTGAGAAATCAAGTGGAAAAAATGATAGAAAAAAATTCTTTTCCAAAATTTTCTTTTTGCAGATGAGTTCCTTGTAATCCGTAGATATTATTTATAGTTTTCAAAAAAAAATAATTAATTTTATTTCATATCAAAAATAATTGTTTCCCAAAAGTAGGTCATTTTTAAAAAATCAAAAGTTTGTTGCCTCATTAAAAAAACTAATTCAAAATGGTGAAAAGGTGCAACCAACTTTATGTAAACCGGTTACATTTTAAGCTTATGTCATTTGAGAGGCAAATGGTGGATTTGTACATTTTTAAGGCTGTCAACGGTAATTATATAGGTGTAAGAGTGATGATAAATAACAAGAAATAATCAGTTTTTTGATAATTCATAATTTAGGTTACAATGGCAAATTACAAAAAGTTGAAAGGTGGGATATTGTCCAGAGATACTGTTGGAAGGAATCGGCGTCGCTTAATTGCCAAATTTTATGGAAATTCATGAAAAGTTAAACATAAAATGGTCAAATATTATAGTTATGAGGCACGAGTACATTTGAAAAATGCTACTGGTAGACCCAAGGTTTCGCCTCAGAGAGTGGATAACCGCATTCTAGGTATCTCTGATATTAACCCCATGATGTTTGCTTCAAAAGTTCAGAGTCGGCTGGTTACAGAAGGCATACAGGCTTCAAATGCTTCGAAAATCAAACTCAAAATGGAAGAAAATATAAGAATAGGTACTTGGCTCGCAAGATTCCATTGGTAAGCAAAATCAAACTGCGTAAGACGTTGTATTTTTACTTTTTTAGCATGTCCCAAGTGAATTTACAACCTTTTAACCAGATTGGTTTTGTTTACCAATGGAAACCTGCAAACCAAGTAATTATTCTTACCACTTTCATTCAATTGCGGTTGGTTTTGAAGCCTGTATGCCTTCTGTAACCGGTCGACTCTGAATTTTTGAAGCAAACATCATGGGGTTACTATCAGAGATACCTAGAATGCGGTTATCGACTCTCTGAGTCAAAACCTTGGTCTACCAGTAGCGTTTTTCAAATGTACTCGTGCTTCATCACTATAATATTCGACCATTTTATGTTTAACTTTTCATGAATTTCCATAAAATTTGGCAATTAAGCGACGCCGATTCCTTCCAACAGTATCTCTGGACAATATCCCACCTTTCAACTTTTTGTAATTTGCCATTGTAACCTAAATTATGAATTATCAAAAAACTGATTATTTCTTGTTATTTATCATCACTCTTACACCTATATAATTACCATTGACAGCCTTAAAAATGTACAAATCCACCATTTGCCTCTCAAATGACATAAGCTTAAAATGTAACCGGTTTACATAAAGTCGGTTGCACGTTTTCACCATTTTGAATTAGTTTTTTTAATGAGGCAACAAACTTTTGATTTTTTAAAAATGACCTACTTTTGGGAAACAATTATTTTTGATATGAAATAAAATTAATTATTTTTTTTTAAAACTATAAATAATATCTACGGATTACAAGGAACTCATCTGCAAAAAGAAAATTTTGGAAAAGAATTTTTTTCTATCATTTTTTTCACTTGATTTCTCAAACATCCATTAGGCAACAAACTATTGACACCCACTGTATGTCCATCTGAATAATCCCTAATATATCCAAAAATTAAAAATAGCACGACGCGGTTTCGTGCAATCCCAAAAACATGATTTTGGTGGAGAAGGGGAGGAGTGGAGGAAAAATGAGGGGCATGTTAACGATCCTTGGGTCGATTTATGGGAAATCCCTCAAAGGTTACAAGTCTCAATCTCTAACTGTTTGGCCTCTAGAGTTGACGACAGATTGAGTATAGGTATTTTGATAAAAATTTGAGGGAAAATTAAAGAGTCATGAATAATTTTGGCATTTTTGACTTATTTTAAAATGATTTCTCATTAATTCTATTTTATTTTCTGAACGAAAATATTTAAAATATCCATAAAACTTTAATTAAATCACGCTAAGTGAAAGGTTTTTGTAACATAAAATTCATAAACTTCACTGGTAAATATTATACAGAGATTACTATCACTAAATATTATCCCTAATTTTATTTAAAAAAAAAACTTTCTACAGACATATGACTCTATTTGCTTAATTGCTGTGAAAATTTACCACTGCAATCAATTAAATCCTCTCTTTGCAAAATAACTTCAAACGTCCAAGTTCCCAAAATAGTTTTTAAAAGGCCATTTAAATTGTAATTTTGAAGTTATAATGCATAAAATTGCACATAGATATTCCGAAAAAAAGAGAGAAATAAACTGCAAATATTATAGACCAGGGAGAGCAGCAATTAACTTGAACGAAAAATAATAAATCAACAGAAATTCTCTTGCAAACAACTTTTCCTTCACCGGAAACCGTACTAATGATCCCCAGACAGTCACAATTCATTATTTGCTGGATGAAAAAGGTCATGCAATAATAAAGAAAAAGCAGGAGTCACGTACCTGAATTCACTCACAACAGAACTCCGATCGTCAGCACAATTTGGCTCAGCACTCTCCAGTGAGTCAATGGAGCTCGTACGAGAAAACATCAACGGTGTCTCCTGTGCATAGTCGACAAATGTAACAGCTTTGGGGGTATTTCCACTTCCACCTCCAGCACTATTTGTTCCACTTTCTGTCGTCACAATTGGCGGCGGTGTACCAGATATTTCCGGATTGTCCTGAACTTTAGCTTTATTATCACTTTCATGGCATTTCTCAGCCTGAGAAGACGATGAGACTCTCTGATTAACTGGTGGTGAATTTCCCTCTTCCAAACTACTCAGAGAACCATGATGACTGAATTCCCTGCTGAAACACCCTGGAGTTCCTTCTTCACAATAATTCACTGGTTTTTCCGGTGTATGAATGCCTGAGCTGAAAACTGTGGCACTTTTCGTTGGCACATCATCTTTGGGATTTCTCCTCAAGTCACTCATTGAAGCAGCATTGGAAATGGCATAAGGTGTCCCCTCAGTTTGATAACACTTCACCGAATCCTCCAAAATCAGAATAATCTCATTCCCATAGGATCCAGCAACAGACGAAGGATTCTTCTCTTCAGCATCCGACTGATTTTCCGCATATCTCAATGAATAATCCGTTATTTGATCCAAATCAGTCTCTTGGTAATCCCCAAAAGATGCCGAAGCTTCTTCAGATTCTTTCTGTTGCTGCTGCACCACATGCCTTCGCGGTGTTGGTTCGGGTTTTCTCGCAGCCGGAATGGGCTTCTTGGATCCATCAGGAAGTGATGTCCTTTTGGGAATTGGTGGTATTGATCCACCTTCCTTGACGTCATTCCTACTAGAAATCCTCAAAGATGGATGAATCAATTCCAAATTCGCAAAATCCTGCACAGTTTTTTCCTCTTTTGGCGGTGTTGTCACATCCAAATTTTCACATGTCTCCTCCAAATTTTGATCCAATTCCTGCTCAAGGGCTCTCTGTTTGCGCACATTCAACGTTGGCAATTCCTTCAGATTCATCGATTTGGTGATGGAATCCACACCAATTTGATTAACTACACCCGGTCGGAAATTCAGAAGATTCTTCAATGCAGCATTACTACCATTGGAGATCATCTTGTGTTTGCTGTGAATTAAACTTCTGAGCATTGGAACTGCACGATTATCCCACAAATACTTCTGATCCTCCTGGCATCTTGCCGATAAATTCCAAAGTGTCCCACAGGCATTGCTAACAACAGTCAAACTCTCAGATTTCAACTGCTGCAACAATATCCCCAAGCAATCTCTCTGCCTCAGAATTTTCCGATAATCCTCCCGTACAGCAATGTGACTGGAGACATTCCGTAGAATTCCACCAGCATTTTCCACAATTGTCAGTGTTTTGCTTGGTGCCTCAAATGTCAGCATGTCCACGAGAAAGGCCAAAGCCCCATCCACAGCACAAAATTCAGCTTTATTAGCACTACAATGCGCCGAAAGATTCCACAGGGCTGAAAGAATTGCCTTTAACGTATTCTCCATCTTATTCCTCATGGCAGCTTGAGTTAGTGCCGTGACTGTTCCGATCTCATTGAGAACGGAAATCATATTGGAATCAGCTCGCCAGGAAAGATTTCTCAAGACACTAGCTGTTACCTATGAAAACAAAATTGGAGAAATTCCTATAAAGAGCGCCGCGTTTTGTTTGTTTCCTTCGAAAAAGGAAATTAAAAAAAAAAATTGTTAGGATGATGAGACAAATAAAGGAATGGGATAAACCTGTACGTTACTAAATCACCTTGTTCGCTAGAACCATTCATTTCGCACGACTTTGCGAATGAGATATACAATTGATTTGATAAATCATCAGTCATTGCACTTATCTATCGAAGATGCATAATTGAAATTATTTACTATATAGGGTAAGTGTGCCAAATTCCGGCCACCTTTTTTGTTCCTCGAATTTTCATGAATTTTTAGTTTTTACATACTCCAGAGATTATACAATGCAAAAGAATAACAAAAAATGTAGCTTTGACAAACAAGATGACGTGAAAAAGACATTGGAAGAATTCCCAAAGGGTAAGCAACTATGAGAATGACGATGGCCGAAATAGTGCACCAAAGCTATGTCTATATTTTTATTCATTTTAAAAAGTATTAAGAACGATTTTAAAGTAAATAAAGACGATAAACTGTCTACAAGGTTCTAAGCAACACTCCTTAAGTAGAAGGAATGAAAAAATCAATTTCTTTTATTACATTTCAAACATGAGACTTTGGCGCTTGCATGCAACTATGCCGAAATTTGGCACACTTACCCTACAAGAGGTCCCGGGATTATGCATATCGGAATTATGCGTGTGAAATCATTTTTGAAATGCCCCTAAATGTATGCATCAAGGGGGAGATATTAGGGTCGAAAATGGTGTACAGGTGAAAATGAAGTGCTTGGAAGTCTTTGGAAGTGGGAGTACTCGATTATAAAGTCTTTTTTGTCTAATTCCGTATTCTTCAGACAACGTTACTTTTAGTTGAGATTTTTAATTCGAGCGGCAGTATAATTTGGAAAGGTTTGTTGAAATTTTCAAGTTCGGTTACGACAATGAAATTTATTATAGCTTGATTTGTGCAGTAATTTTTCCGAGGAAATATTCAGTTGAATAATAATTTTCCTGAATTTTTACAGGAATTTAAAATTTATGTAGTGGCTCACCAATAATGACATAGCTATTCCAATTGACTGTGAATCAATTTGATATATTTTTTTTCTAATCGTTAATTTTTATGTATTGGATGATTGTATAAATTCGTAGAACTTTTTCGCGAATATCGGCAAGGGGTATCCCATAGGTTACCTCCACCAATTTTTGTTTACCTTTTTGCATATACTGGAAAGGTTTTATTGTATTACATCTCTTTGATGCCAAAAGTATTCGTCAAAAAAGTCGATTTGTGGTTTTGAGGACATTTACAAAATGAAGAACGAAAGGTGCATTTCTAATATTTAATTTTAGACTAATTTTGGAAAGATCTATCTGATGGAGTTCCATTGAAAAAAAAAGAAGCATTTAGGGGGTTTATTTAAATCGTGTCTTTGCTCTAAGGATCTATCTCGATCTATCCTTCGAAATATCAATTCCATTTTAAACAGTCTCGGTCTCTAATATTGATGGCATTATTGTGAGTATTCTAGTGAAAAAAATTTAAAAATTTTAGGGGTTGACTCCATCCGTGTCGTACTGTATTTCAAAATGGCGATTTTTCCGGTCATAGGTATGTTTAGACGAAATGTTTATATAGAATATACCTTTAAAACATATCCGAAAATCATTGAAAAATCTTGAGCCAATTTTGAGAATAAATTGAGCATAAAAAAGCATATTTTTGGAGGGGATAAAGGGGAAAAGGGGAAAAACATTTGCAGATAATATTTTTTTGATCGTGGGTCACTGAAAATCTGAAATTGATTTCTTTTACCGTTTAAGCTCCTGAGTTCAGAGCGGAGACAAGTTGGAATAAAGCAGATTATATACCTAATCCGTTTTTGAGATCGAGCAGTTAAAATAATAAATAATATAAATTATGATGGTATCCTAAGTTTTCGGTTGTATAAAAAGTATTATTAAAAATGTGTAATCAAAAACTTGCTCTTTTGTATTAGGATAGACTAGCCTAATTGAAGACCTATTTCAAAAGTTATTTTTTTTTAAATTAAAATTTACTGATACGAATAAATTTTCAATTTAATTGGAGAACATACAATTTAATAAAAAGATTGTGACAGATAATAAAAATTTTGAAGGGGATGGGGCAAAAAATCACAAATCGAAAATTTCAAAATTTATTATCTGCCAAGAAAAGTAAGATAGCGGCTTAAAATTTTTTCCATAGATAGCTTCCATAGACCTTCTTCGATGTTGTATGTTCCTTAGAATTCGAACAAGGAATTTAGAAGATAAAAAAATATCAAAATTCTTAGCCCAATTTTTGAAATATATTCCTTGAAGAATATATCAATTATTATTTACTTATTACTCAAAATTTATGCACTGATGATTATTTCCTAAATGATTTGGATTCTTTGAGTACGAAGCCGCTATCTATTTTTGAATTTTACAAAGATTCTTCTCTCAAAAAATCTTTTTATTAAGAACGGCGACCACTTGGGTAAAAAAGTAACAAAAGGTATAGAGCAAAAAGTAAGAAAAACCGAAACAATTTATAATGATTCACGGCAAAAAAAACGTCAATGCGATGTGTCGCCGTTTGTTGTTTGCACTGGTCAAACGATATACAGTTTTTTGTGCGTTTTTTTTTCTAAAATAGCTTGAAAAGCGTTTTTATTCTTTAGATAGAAAAACGGTGTTTTACAAAGGCGTAGATGAATAAATTTCCTATGAAAACATGTTATATAGATATTTTTTTTAAATTTACGGAATCCCGTAACAAAGCGAATCAAAATGTGATAATATTCCATTCCTAATACTATATGCCCCAGCATTTTTGAGAATGATCACAAAATTACCTTTTAGGAGAAACGGCTCGACAAATATATTTCCTTACAAAATAGAGGAAAATTACTTTCACAAAGTTGTACAGCGGTAAATTTCTTATAAAACTGTGCTAATTAGAAATTTCTGGGGCGTTCGGGTAGTTTGTAAAAAAAAATATCCGTTTTGTGACTTTTTGCCCCAGTCTCCCCTACTGTTAAGGTCTCAACGAAAAATTCCATATTCTGTGAAAAATTTCTATTTGAAGCATGTTCTGAATTAATCCAGTCTCACCATGAGCTCATAAAAATTCTTAAAATATCAATTAAAATAAATTTAACAACTCAAATCCCTTTCAAAAACATGATTTTCTGACTTATCTCAAAATTGGCCCAATCTTTTTCAATAGTTTTTGGATATGTTTTATGGCCCAGCTGAACACTTCATTCTCAGATACCTTTCACCGTTTAAATCGCAAACTTAAATTATTATTTGACCATTTTACCCAATTTGGTCAAATATTTAAAATATAAATGATTTTTTTTAATATCCTCTTCTTGAATAATTTTCAACTTCAAGATGGTTTTATAGTGATTTATAGACAAATTTAAATCTACAATAATCTTATTCACTCAAAAACTTTGAGAAAAATTATTACAAGGCACAGCTCTTTCTTGGAAGTTCGAGCAGCTCGCAAAGCCGCAGACGCTTTGCCTTTCCTTTTAACCCTTTAACGACGAGACACTTTTTACGGACTGAAAATTAACAATAAAAATTAAACTGAGAAACATAATCAATGATAAGTCTTACATTTAACCTTGGAAAGTCCAACAGAGTCTGATTCGGTGTATTTTGTGGTTCTATGAACGATAGGGGCAAAAATAGCCCAAAAATTTAAGTAATTTTTCTGACAATACCAATGAATAATATTTTTCGCTTTAATGAAAAATATTACGTATGAGAATTGTAATTTTTATTGCCAAAAGGGCTTTACTTAAAAAAAATTGGAAGTATAAAAAAAATAAAATCAATTATGAATTTGAGAATTTAAAAATTCGCCATTTTTGAGCTTAAATTTTTATTAAATAGCAAATAGCTATTGCAATCTAACTATACAATTATGTACAGACATAAGAAAAAAATAACTTTAGGTAGTCAGGAAAAATTATTTTCTTTATGGGACACCTGTGTTCCAATCGTCCTTAAAGGGTTAAATACTATTTCCTATAATCTATAATATATGAGTATTAGATTATTAGTATTAGTAATAGGGGAAACTGGGGCACCACCAAACACAGGATACCACCTAACAGTAATTTTTATTTCTAAACTACTTGGATTATCTCGACCATTCCTTCAGTGGACAAGCATCCCCATAGTGCCTATAAATTCCTATCGGTCTTATCTTCTGATATCCAATATCCGATTAAAAAATCGCAGTATTTGGTGGTACCCCGTATTTGGTGGTGCCCCAGTTTCCCCTACAACTTTCTATGAGATTCTTAACAATCTCACCTACTATAATCCTAACAAAATCTCATGTCCTCCGATCGGCCCCAAACTTTGCCAGAATGTGTTTTGACACTTCCTGATCACGAATATATGGATGGCTAAAAACCGTTCCCGTCCGTCCGTCCGGGCGCTCTTTGGAGCTTAATAGCTCCTAAACTATAAGAGATATAGACTTGCGGTTTTCGGCAAAGGTTATATATCGGGTGAAAATTGCAACTTGGTGCATTGACCCCCCACCCCTCCTTCCCCCATTTTGAAGACCCCCCTTTTTTTGTTTTCTCAATAGCTCCGCCCCTATGGCATCGAGCGGGCTCAAATTTTAGTATGTTATAGCTAGGTCTTAGGGCTTTCGATCAATACCAAACTTAAGGTCCCCCGACCCCCCTGACCCGAGCTATAAGGGTCCAAAAAAAATTTCTTAAAATTGCCATAACTCCGGTTCTAATTGACAGAATTTAAAAAGTGAGGGCTTTTTGGAAAGCTCTCGTGAAATTACACTTCCCCTTCTAACATCGCAATTTCGTAAAACTACCGCTAGAGGCGCTATTTTTAAAAAGAAGATTTTTCAATTTTCTAAGTTACATAATTCAAAATTTCTTTATGCAATCGAAGTGAAATTTTAGTATGTTGTAGCTGCTGATTATACCTATCAAACAAAAAATTATTAAGTCGATCCATAACTCCTGACCTGAACTATAAGGGGTCAAACTTCGAATATTGATCGGCCTCTATCTCCGGTTCTAATTAACATATTGACCTAGATTTTGGCTTTTTGGTTTCGTCTCGATGAGCACTTTCAGATGAAAGTTCAAAAAGTCACCACATGTGGCGCTGCGATACCGTCAAAATTCATCGAAAGTCAAACTCATTTTTCTCAAAAAAAAACCCTTTGTGCAAGTTAGTCAAATTTTAGTATGTTATAGTCCAGTCTAGGACGTTTCCAAAATGGGGCGTAAGTGCGCTGTGGTTATAATAGAACCGGAGATATGAGGGGTCAAAGTTCACAAGATTCAAAAAATCATATCTCTGGTCCCATTTGACCGATTTTGATGAATGAGAGCTTAGACGAAAGATCTCACCGAGTGCTACAACTTTCTAGAACATTTGAACTTCGTGGGACCAACATCAGGGGAGCCACAGTCGAAAAACCAATTTCAATATCACATAACCTCAATTATCTCGACACGTGCTCAACCGATTTTGATGATTACTTCGACATAATTGTAGAGAACATTCATATCTACATTTCGTGCATACATCATTTTTCGATCAGATAATGCGATCTGTCCGATTTTACCGTTTAAGTGTGAAAGAAAATTACTTTTCCCATAATAAGGCTTTGAAACCACTCAGATGCCAATTTGACTGCCTCTACTCGACCAAGACACTTAAAATAGGGTTTTAAATGGAAAGTCTCACAAAATACAACAATTCTTTGATATAGTTGAAGTTCATCAAATGAACACTTGGGGCGCTCTGGTCGAAAAACGAGTTCAGAAACAAACAATCTCGATTATCTCGGCTTCTGAGTAATCGATGAGATCATGTTCTACTGCAAAATTATAAAGAACATTCTGGTCTACATTTCACCCATATATCACTTTTCTGTCACTCCATCCAAATCTTTGATATTTTGGTTTTAATACAAAATTTGTATAATTTCACGAATTTGATTCAAAATAACTGAATGGCGTTCCACAACTTCAGCTCTAAATCGAATTTGCATGCATTCCAAGTTAGCTCATGTTAAGAATCTCACCCACATAAGCCGGTTAGGATTATCTGTCCCTTTTTGTGAAATTACCCGTTTTAGAACTTTCCAAAGCTTCTTCTTTCAGAAAATTTTTAATCAAGAATGTCCAGTTCACTCATATTAAAATACAGATATATGCAAGTAGTTAAGAAAAAAGACTTTAGGTACCAAAAGTGGAATGTTCATCCTCATTAAAGTCAATTTTTAGAAAATAGCACGATCAGCACATTTTCTTTCGAAATGGAGGAAACTGATCTGTAGGAGAATTCACATACAAAACTTACTGAATTTATGGGATTCTGTTAATAATTAAAATGTCGATTTTGTAGCACTTTCCTGCACTCTCTCCAATTAATTGTTCTCTTCGAGTTTGAGAAATTATAAAATTCCTTTTACTATTACAGAGATTGCGAGAGGGGCGTGATCTTTTCTGTTGAAACTGGTCTGCTTACTAATTAAATAGGGACAAGAAGCTAGTAGTGTTCTTCATAATAACAGTAAAAATTTTAAAGTCAATTTTTATTGATGATGGAAAACGTGACTGGGACAAATTTACAGATGAGGCGTATACGCTAGGACTTTTTTCTTTTTGAAATCTTATAAGGTGGAGGTAGGATTAATTCTTTCTACTATACGATTTTAATTTACAATAAAAAGATTCTGAGGTTACAAATAATTAAAGAATTTATAAAAGTAATCATACTTAATTCATCAATAATTCCAGATATAAGCAGTTTCCAATATTGAACTTAAATGAGTTAGTACGCATACCCATTGCGCTAGGATACCTTGTATTTTAGAAATATATTGCTGAATTGTATTATAGATAAGCGAGGTAAGCTCAATGAGCTTGGGGTCTGGGATGGAGGAGGGAAAAAAATTGTATTTTGGTGGACTTTCAAATTTCTTCAACACGATTTATATTAACTGTATCGCACAGCGGCGATTTTAGTGACGTTTTGAGGATTCGAGTGCTTGAAGGTGTAAAAACCTTACTGTCAGAAAACATTTAATTTTAGTTTTATAAATAATAATTAATATTAATCGATCTTTTCACTAGTGACGTGTAATGTTGTAAGTAAGCTTGAAATACACCGATTTAATACAATTTTTTAAAAAGTCACTTGACAAAAAAATCAATGTTCGAGAAACCAGCTACAAAAAATGATAGAAAAAATATCTTTTTAAAATTTTTCTTTGTTTGTAATCCATAGATGTTGTTTACGTAGGGGAGACTGCGGCAAAATTTGTCAAAACAAAAATTTCAATATTCACAATTTTCTAAAATAAAAGAGAGTCAGACTTGAAATTTTTATTATAGATAGCCTTCATGAACCTTCTTAAACATACAAAGTTTCAAGGGATTCGAGGAAGGATTATGTCAAATAAAAAGTAATGAAATTTTGAGCCCTATTTTTGTAATATTTGTCTTACAGAAAATATCAATACTGATTAGCTCAATTTAAGCACATTTCTCGTTAAGATAGAGAAAAATTATCTTCGACAAAGTTGTAGAGGAATAAATTTCCTATAAAAATAAGGGAAGTGTACCACGGATCGGAATGTTAAGAGACGTGCTCTATATTTAGTTGAATATATAAGTTCCAAAACACTATTTGGTATTTTTTTACACGCCAATTGATATATTAGTGATTCATTTAATCATTTTCGTGTATTGACACTTTTGCTAATTACGGAAATTATAATAATATATTGGTGTAATTAAAAGGATGCAATGTGTTCCGCGGATCAGAAGGGACTTAATCAGGTGTTCCACGGATCGGAAGGGGGTGAGCTACGGATCGGCAGATGTTTTTGATGAAGATTCTCCTGCTTTCTTGGCATCTAAATCACTCTACAAGGCTTCATTGAAGCTTCTTTGTCGTCCTTACACTGTGTACTGTGTATTCACATGATACAACTTCTAAAATTGTTAAATTTAATGTAACTTTCACTGGTAAATTATGTTCTATCACAACAAAAACATCTAATAACCCGGCGGGACCAAAATACACAGTTCACATGTCATACAATGTATTTACGACTTATTCGTGGAGAAAAGATACAGTTTACACATGTATAAAATATTTGATGAGTACTTGTCATTCAAAAATACAAGTTCACTCATATACACAGTATAAACTACGTATTTCTGTGCTGAGAGTACATAATTGTACGAAAATTCTGTATAAACTATGTACTTGTATCTATAAAATAAGATATGCGCGCCCACGAGAATAAATGGCTACCAAACAAACTTGTCACATGCACCTGCCGTTTTTATTTCCAAACATTGACGAAATTATAGAAGTCACAAGGATTTTAATATATTTTATTTAACCAGAGACAACGATTGAACAATTTAGATAATCACAAAGTATCGTGTAAAAAAATATTTCTCAAAAACACTCACCGAATGGAATAAAAACATGCGTATTTTAGGTTTGCAACTTCTTTATTATTATCACTTCACAATTTTCTATAGATAACACAGCGTCGCATAATTATTATACTATTATAATCACTGATATTACTAATAATTGTAACACATAATTTGTTAACAGAATATTCCAATGGAAAATATTTCCCGTTGTCAAAGCAGCTGACAACACGCCTGCCAACAGCATTTTCTGTCATACGGGGTTTTTATTATATTGACGATGTATGTAGTACTACGTATTTACTCTGTAAGAGATAATACTTCACACGAACACACTAACACCAAAGCATACTTCGGGTCTCATTTGGTGCAAATAGTACTGAGTAAAAAGTATGGGCGTACATGATGATACTGAGTATTCGTACAACGTATATACACAGTTTATACGTAGTTTGGTCCCACCGGGAATGGCTGTGAAGATGACAGCTAAGTGCGCTGAGCGCAATTTTCCATGAAAAAAATGTGCCGATTCGAGGAAGAGATGACAGAAAACGTACTTGTTCGCACAAAATAATTTATTTTAAATATTCCTTGCCGAAATAATTAAAAAAAAAGTGTATTGATAGTGAAATTAGAGTCACTGAATATTCATTTTTAATTAACACAGATTTGTAATCAAACATAATTCCTCATATTCTTGCAGACAAATTCTCGCGTGAAATATTAAGAAGGTGATGAATGGCGGATTTTTTGCTAAGACTCTGATACAATGATTCAATAAATTAGGTAAATAATAGCAATTTTGTTTGAAACACGACGAGAAAATTGGTTCTTTGGATTAAATATGAACTAACGTGATACATCTTGCTAAAGAAAATTACTAAAATACAGTGAATAATTTTCAAAAGTACATTTTATTTTAGGGTGTCGATACGCGGGACAACCTTCCGATCCGAGAAACACTGACGATCGCTCGCTGGTACATTTACCTTACGTCTATTTGATATTTTTAATGTTTTCGAGAGTAAAACCTCACAAATTATCCGAAGACTGACAAAATTTGCCAAAGCAATTTTGAGAATCTCCACAAAATCGACTTTTAGAAAATGATTCAAAAATAACATTTCTTTCGAGATAGAGGAAAATTGTCTTCTGCAATGTTATAGAACAGTAAATTTCCTATAATAATATGCTAATTATAAAACATTTAATTTTTCTCAGAGCTCGTGAAAGAATTAAATATGCGTTTTGCCCCAGTCTTCCCTATTTCAAAAAAGATCATTAATTTTATTTCAGAGTAAAAATATCTGTTTCCCAAAAGTCGATCATTTTTCATCGGTCAAATGTTTCTTGACACATTTAGGAAACTTATTCAAAATGGTCAAATACATGCAACTAACTCATTTTAACCGAGTTATAATTTGAAGTTATGTCATTTGCAAGACAATTGGTGGGTTTGCACATTTCTAAATCTTACAATGGTCAGTTTATAACGTTTGCAATTGTCAGTGTATATTAAAGTGATAATAAATAATGAAAAAATATTGTATTTTTTTGATAATTAATTTAGGTTAAAAAAAAATTGAAATAAGAAAAATTGCCCAGAGAAACATACTGCTAGAATGAATCTGAGTCGTCAATTCTTCAATGTTATGGAAAATCATTACATAAAATCTAAGTCGAATAAAATTTTAGAGGTTCTGAAGATTGCGGACAATCTTCGGAACAAACCTCTTCAGGTAAAAACCACTAATTAATTATGTAATATTCGAGAAAAAGGAAAACCTACAATGTGACTTAAATCGCCAATGTGCGATATTATTTCCTTTATCGCAATTTTGTATTTAAATTTAAGCTCACCTGGAGTAAATCATCTGCACTGGAGTCCAATTGTGCTACCAGGGCCCTCATGAAGTCTTTATTGGAACACAGCAAAGCTTTGTTATTGCCATCTCCAAATGTTAAATTAGTGAGAGCCATGCCAGCGTAGCGTCTGAGTGAGATGCACCTGGGATCAGTCGATTTGGCCCCATGAGCCGCATGATCGAGGTGCACGAGATTGGCAATGGTCTGCAATGCACCCAATTGACACATTGCATGCCGATGTTCCTCATCGAAACTGATTTTCATGAGACTACTAATTGCTTGACTAGGGTGCCTTTCCGTGTCATCGGCCACTGCTTCTCCTGACTGTTTCAGTGTCTTGAGGAAATTGCAATATTCCATCACATGTTCAATAAGTCGCAATACTTTCACTTCTCGCCTTCCTGCTTTGTCATCCGGATGACATAGAACCACATTGTGTAGAGCTATACTGGCATTCTTCCGAGCTACTTCGTCAGAGTCCGAATGGATCATCTGAACCAGAAGTGGAATACAACCAGAACGTCGCAAAGTGGCACATGTCTCTGGAGTTCTGGACAATTCAAGGAATTTCGATGACATTTCCACAGCATCATGTGATCCAAGCATAGACAGCAGAGAATAAACACATTCTACCTTTGGCCCCAACTCACAAATGCCCCCTGGCGGCTGTGAAGTTGCACTGAGAACCGGATGAAGATCAGAAGGACGATCAGCCGGCCAAGTTCCGCAAACATGTGACGATGTCGACGGTGATTCTCGTTGATCGAGAAACGAAGACACCATCACCTTCCTTCCCCTCTCACGATCCAGCGAATGCTTCCTTTCGTACTTCAAATCATCAAATTCCGTCACGCGACTCATGGGCTCACGTCCCAAACTGTGGTGCTCCCTTTCGCCCCCACCCCCTGACAATGTCTTCTTGCGCCTCGTGCCCGTGTACACAAATGCCCCATTCTTGTCGGCCGAATTGCTGGATGATGTGGTGGTTGTTTCCTCGGCCGTGTAGTCGAGAAAATGTGGCTGATCCACGCACAAATCATCAAAATCAAAATCCATTCTTCTCTCTACACTTGCATATTTATTCTGAAAGGGAAAAATACACGAAAGGGATAAATACAATAAGATTGTGGGAAATTATTACATACAGGCTGTACAGGCAAACACGGCCATATTAGAGGAAGCTAAGCCATTTGATAATTTATGATTACCAACCAGATTTTCATCCTAAATTGATCTTAGTACATAACAGACAACTTAAATTTCTCCTCGAGTGAAAATCTTGTATCTGTATCTCAATGATCTTGAAATATTCCAACTCAATGAAGGTCAATGGCTAAAAATTCCATCTAGTCAAGAGATTTGACTAAAATTAAATGTATTTGTATAAACTAAGGCTTAGGGCCTTGACACACGTGAGGATTAGCCGAGAGACGGATTAGCGTAATTATATTCGAAATAATGGTTAAACCACATTTCTACCATTTTGCACTAAGCCGTCTCTCGGCTTAAGTCTTAAGAGTGTCGAGGACCTCAGATACAACCTACGGATCACTATAACTGAAAAGTGCCATATTAGATAATATTAAATTTATATACAGGGTTGGGTCCTCGCAATACAATTTTAAGCCACATTTCCTCGAGAATAACTAAAGAAATTTTAATTTTTAAAGTTTAATAATGTTAATTCACCACCCTTGAAATCACTCTTATACATAATAAAGAACACTACATTGTATATAACCTTATGCTTATACAATCAGTGAAGAAGCATGTCCGCCACTTGGCTTTAGAAACTGGCCACCAACGTTGAGGCGGCGGTGGACGTATGGAACAGGGGGTATGAGGATTTGAATTAATTACAATTAAATATTTCTAAAGAAAAAATTATTTTAAAAGCAATCCTATATATTAATAAAACAAGGACTGTTAAGCCATGTGACCAAGCCACAAGTCTGAATGGTTTAACTCAAGTAACCAATAGGGTAAGGGCTCATAATTTTGAACAGTCTGCTTATAAGCATCGATGTTCCAAGTTTGAAGTGCGATATTTTCAATACTAATTTACTTTTTTTGTTACTCTTTTCAGAAGGGTTGTTTAGAAGCTTGGCAAGGGTTTATTGTCTTTGTTTTTACTAAAATTAGTTTTAATACGTTTAAAAATGAATTGATATGTAGAGGTGAATTTGACTCTTATTTTGGACAACTTTCTTATTAATTTGGACAACTTGGCTGTAAATTTGGACAGCTAATCCGCCTTAACAGGATGCCCATTGTTCTTTTTTTTTCATGAACCAAACTAACCAAGTCCTCTTCCTGTTCATATAAGGGAAACGTAAAATGTCACAAGAAGCCCGGAAACTTTCCATATCACTCATTAAAGTGAGTTGACTTCGGTACTCCAAGTACGTGCGGATTCGCTCATTCCCTGGACTTTCCGGGAGCCTTTCAAAGGCATTTCTCGCTACTTCTCTTTCGTAGAGATAATGCTTCTTTTGTTTCTCCAGGCATTTGTCCAACCTAGTCATCACAAAAGCTAAAACTTCACGAAATTTCGTGAGAAAAACACCTGACCAAAATAAGGAGTATCACCTCACTTGTAAATGTCTTAAAAAAAAATCCCATTTTTCACACAAAAAATCTAATTCACAAGGCAAATCTCACTTCAGGTCAAATGTACTAATCACTACTAACGTGAATCAATACAATATTCAATGAATATTCAATAATATTATTCAAAAAAAGCGAAGAAGCATTGTTAGTAACTTCACCACAGCTAAATAAGACTGAAGTAAACACGAAGTTCTGTCATATTTCTCGTAAGCAATTGCTCACACTGAATTTTCAACAAAAGCAATTTCAACTTAAATCATATTCAAAATTTAACGTATTTAGTATTAAAATCTTCTAAAAAGAACAAATATTTAGATAGAATTCTTTATTCATCAAATATTGGAATAAAAATCCATCATTTTAATCAATTTGTTTTTAGTGTCCAATTTTAACCTCAAAGTGTCCAAAATAAGAAACTGGACAAAATTATGAGCCTTTACCCTATGTGACTTATTCAAATGTTTCTCTAACAAAGTACATATTTTAGTTTCTTGCGTTTCGTGAAACTTTTTATGCGTTTCTCGACTTTGTGAAACATTTCTCGTACTAGTGAACTCTTGTATATTAAAAATAGGTCTGTTTAATAGGAATTGTTACTTTGGGGTCACTTTAGATTTTCTAATTTTATTAAAACTGAACATAAAAAATACTTTCAAAAAGCATGTAACAGAAAATAGCCTAATTCAGAATCTGCTGCAAATGGGATATTTCTATTAAAACTTATCAATATGAATGGATTTTCGAATTATTTAGGGCACAAAGAATCTTGTTGTGGGATTTTAACATAGATAATAATGAATAAAGTTGTAATACTTTATTTAATAAGGAAAAAATATGTAAAAATAAGTGGAGCACGTTTTTAATTAAGCTATTCTAGATTAATAAAAAGTAAATATATCCAATAAAAAACCAAAATTGCCTGCATATCCCCTATATCTGTAGTGAAATGTTTCATTAACCATCATAAAAGAAGTAATTCAATCACCATATTTCCTCTCACTTTTGATGGACTTTCTATTTCGGAAACACCCATTCAAGTGTCATTTCACATAATTCAAATAAATTGCATCTTGCATCCAATTGCCTATTTTCATCTTACACCAACAATTGTCTTCGGCAACAATTCAGTTTTTCAACGTCTGAGAGAAATATAAGATGCTTCAATAAAAAGTCCGCGCTTCAATGAAGTCGTCAATTCATTGTCGCATGGCGAAAAAATGAAAATTGGACAGAAAAAAAATCGTCATCCTTGAGTGATCAAAAAAAAATCATGTATATATAAGTACGGAGTAAACCGCTGCAAAGAGCAGAAATTATATGGTATAGTAAAAATTGAGAATGAAGAGAAATATCTGAAGAGTTGTAAAGACACTTTTCCAGGAAAGTTCATTGATTACACTACACAATTGTATTAAATATTAAGAATAAAAATAATATAGACCATTAATAGAGTTTTTTAGGGATAAGGGCCCTAGAAAAGCTGCATACAAAAAAAGATAGTGAAAATATCAAATTTGAATTTAGAAATTTAGAAAATTCGTGGGTGGGGCATGATAACTAATTAAGTTATCACTTAATTTATTAATCCACATTTTCTCTTGCATGGGAGACTCATGGAATATGGAATTCCAAATTTTGTTACTAGGGTGATAACACATTCTACTTTCGAACGCGTTTGTCAGTGACAAATAACCAGAGTAGAAATTATCTGATGACTGTGAATGATTCGCCAGGACAGTGAAAGATTCACTATGTTGGTAAAAGTAGGATGAAGTACTATTTAACTGAAAAAAAAATGTTGAAAAAAAATCATTCTTTTATTTGTTTCTAACAAAGTCTGGCAACTAATTTAAAATACAAGTGAAGCGATCCATTTACTTACAGAATCCCTACCCAGGGTTAAGGTCAGATAAACTCATGGTAGCTAAGATTCTTTACAGACGATATTGAAATTCCTGCAACTCTGAGTGCATGGGGATGTTATCGTAAATTGAAAGTAGATATCTCTAACCGTTTGGTCAAAAAGGCACAGATGGGAAAAAACACTGTGACGTTTTCTTAAAACTTTAGAATTTCAAAATTTCACCAAAATTTCACCACCTTTTGGGTGACGAGGTGAGAAAAGTTCAAATAACACTCAAATGAGAAAAATATCAACCTATCGTAGGGGAGACCGGGGTACTTTTAGCCAGCAAATGAGGCTTTTTTCGCGCATGATTTATGAAACATGATAAAGTTGTCTAATACTTTTATTTTTCATAAATAGCATTAGGATATTGGCTGTATTAAATTAAAAGTATTAAAAGGCTGTATTAAAAGTTCAAATCTCTAAAATCCTTGACTTCTTGCAGGGAGGATAATGAAAAAAGTATGACACATTGGCTACACGTGCCCTGGCCTGGGTAAATATAGCCACTTTTTGGGTACTAATTGCCACCAGTTTTCCAGACGAAATTTTAAACTGGAGATGCCAAATATTGTTTCGCTTGATACAATGAAGCCCACTGATGCTATGTCATTTAAACCCAAAAAAGGCTATAGCCGACTTTTTTAATGACATTCTTGTAATTACTGCAAAATTGATGCAAACATCCTGAAAAAAATCTGTTTCACAAATCACACATCCAAATGGCAATATTACTTGGAATATCAATAAGTACTTTTTCATCAAACAAATATCCATGTATTAGTGAAAAATCATCAATAGTTTTATCCCACCACGGATGAGTGGCTACATCTGCCCCGAGGGCTGTTTCAGTGTTTATCATCTTATACAAAAAAAAAGTAGATAATTATTGTCCAAGTGAAAAATATCTCTTAATTACATTTATTAACCCTTTGAGGACGAGACACTTTTTACGGACCGAAAATCAACAATAAAAATGAAACTGGTAAACATAATCTATGATAAGTCCTCTAACATTGGAAAGTCCAGCAGTCTGATTCGGTATATTTTTTGCCTCTATAAACGATAGGGACAAAAATAGCCTAAAAATTTAAGTATTTTTTCTGACAATATCAATGAATAATAATTTTCGCTCTAATAAAAAAATATTACGTAAGAGTGTTGTAGTTCTTATTCTTAAAAGGGTTTTGCTAAAAAAATTCAAAGTATAAAAAATATAGTAAGGTGGGGTAACTGGATCGTTTACCTAAGAGTGCTACTTAAACGCTTGTTTTTGAACTGATAGAATTCTTTTTTACTTCTTCCAAATCCATAGAATTATTCACTGTTTCATTCAGAAATATAATATAAAAATAAAATATCAGAAATATTAAAGAAAATTTATAAATTTTAGCAAAGGGAAAATAAAGGGCTTTTCACTCTATATGGAACTATTTTAAATGTTAAATATATAAAATAGACTCATTTTTGTAAAGATTTAAGTTCTTTACTGACCATAATCAGATATTTTACTGCTCATTTTTAATTTTTTACTGCTCGTTTGTTTTTTGCCGAAAATTATTAGTGAAGAACCCAGCTGGCACAAGATTGAAATGAGTCGATTACACTCACTTATTCAATGAATAAAAATATTATTTTTGCTTTTTCTCAAACTTGAATAGTTACATTATGTTACTGTAGTGACTATATTACGGTAATAAAAATAAAAATATTATTTTAAGTGGATTAGTCATAAACGATCCGGATAGCGAAGCGCCCGGATGAGCACACTTGAAATAAATTCAATTATGAATTTGAGAATTTAAAAAATCGTCATTTTTTAGCTTAAATATTTACTACATAGCAAGTAGCTAGAGACTTGCAAAAATATTCTAGATTCTTTCAACCTTCTACTTTACAATTATGTACAGACATAAGAAAAAAATAACTTTAGGCAGTCAGGAAAAATTATTTTCTTTATGGGACACCGGTGTTCCAATTGTCCTTACAGGGTTAAACCAGAAACAAAGTAAAACTGTGAAATTTTGACTACACTAGACTCGCTAATTCGGCTCTTTTAAGATCGGGCAACTTTTTAATTCGGGCAGCAGTTAAATTTGAAAAAAGTTTGTTGTCATTTTTCAAGTTTGATTATGATTATGAAATGAATCAAATATGCTAAAATTTGGCATGGTTTGTCTTAGGTTTGATGTGATTTTGCATTATTAATGGATTTTCATGCAATTTACGTTATATATGAGTGTGTAAACTCAATATCTATATACACACATGAATAAAAAATCGTTGCATTTCAAAAAGGTTGTCGCCCGAGTTTCTGTCTAATTCGGCTGACATTTCGGTCCCATATGCCCGAATTTGAGAGAGTCTACTGTAACAACTTAGAAAACCAAATGCTGGGCCAAAAACTGTAACATCAAAACTACAATTTTATACCCATTTTATAAAAATGCTTCTAAATTGTAGGATAACAGCATCAGATTATAAATATTTCTGGGAATATGGGGATGTGTTCCTGCTTTCATTAAAAAAATACTTTGCTCAATGTACATTTTAAGGGAAACGAGAAAAATCCACTGTCTACTTCTACCCCTGGCTAATTGTACCCCGGTCTCCCTATATGCATTTCCCAATGAATATAGCCCATTCATACTCTGAACAACTCATATACTCAAAACTGATGACGTATAAAAAATGTATAAAAACAAAACAATGTTTACTAAACATGTTGAGGAGTTGTTTTTTCGGAAATATATAATAGTATTACAGATATCATAAAATAATTTAAATCGCATATAAAATTTATAGTTCCGACTATAAAAATTAACTAAATCAATTAAAGACCGTGCAATTCATTTTCAAAATTATTTTTCTAGCGAATTTACGCTGTAGGATTAAATGATTCAGCTGCAAAATCACCTCCAATAAAAGTTCACTATTGCAGAAGTCAATCAACAAGAATAAATATTCAAGGAATAAATAAATGATGCAGAACCTCTCCATTGATTGATTCACTACAGAATTGCTGCATTTTCTACACCAGACAATGTCATAAATACACCCGTAGTTAATCAATCTCATTGATAGAGTTGGTAAATGCGGTAAATGCCCAAATCAATTTCATTCTCCATCAACTCCGGATGTCTCTCTCTCTTCAGAGACATTTTACTTTACAAAACAAACCACATTAAACATTGCCTTTTTTGCAACCTTGTGCATATTCTGCAATAAAATAGAAGGTGGAATTTATTGAGAGGGAAAAATAGCAGAAAAGTAAAAATTAACACCGTAAAAGAGATTATTGATTGAAGGAGAAGAAAAAAAAACCTTTGATGAGTATTTTTCAATTTAAACACCCTTTTCAAATCAAGAAAAACTTATATAGCATGAAATAACATGAAAGAATTAGCTAAGAAATCAAAACCATATCGATGAGGCGTACAAATGACAATTGTGATTGTCATCGATGCACATGAATTGTGTTGAGAGTAATTTTCTTTGAAGACCACGAAAAACCTCTACTCTAATCTAATATGGTAAAACCGTGAGGATATTTAGCAATAAATGCATTTCAGCCAATTTTTTTTATCTATCTGCAAAATTTCAATGCCCATGGTTGAATTATTAGTTATGAATTCGTGATTTTTCAGCGTGAAATTTCTAATAACTCTCCTCACATTTCTCCTCACGAAGAAGCCATCACATAGAAAATTTGCAGAATACAAAATATTATTTCCCTATTTTATTTCTCTATTTATTTGCAAAACACCTACATTTTTTGGATCACTGCACACCTCTGGCACATAAAATCTCCCCTTTCTCATTTTCCAATTCTTCCGCTCCTTTCCTTAACAACTTAAGATGCTCTCACACCAAAAAAAAAACTTTAAAGATCTGCGTTTTATTTTCTACAGACTTTCCTCCAAGATTCAATTAAAATACAATTTTATGTTAATTCCTCAACACACAAAACACATCTACTCGAGAAAAATAATAATAAAAAAAACTTTTACAGTTTTTTAATTGAATTTTGCCTGATCAGCGATAATTTCTTTTGTAATGCAACAAACACACTTTATTATTAAATTACACTTAGCATCAAGTGTAACGGGTCGAGATTGAATTTTCTTGTGTGCAAAAAGAGAATTATGAAAGGTGAGAGGGAATGAAAAGAAATCTTAAACGCAAAGTGAACTTTTGTCTGGGAATTATAACTTCACTAAAAACGCTCTCCACAGTCCTCACTGTATAGAAAATCCATTCTCTTCTATTTTGGAAACTATTTGTAAGATTTGTGAGTTAAGTGATAAATTCCAATAGTTAATTTCCCTCATCTCTCCTTCCTAGTTGAAACACATTGGTTAAATACAACTGACTAACAAGATTAACATAACGTTCAACACATTGAAAGCAACTTCTGTCAAAAATTGCTTTTTTGAAGGAAAATCTCAACACTTTCATCATGTAGGTGAAAACGTCAAAATTCTGTTAAATGAGTGATTTTTTACGAAAATTCTTAACAATGTGTAGAGGCATTTACACACAAAAGATAGAGCAGCATTTAAAAATATAAAATTCAACAAAAATAAAACGTCCTAGACAATTTTAGAAATATAACCGAAGTGTAAAATATCGAAAATAAAATACCTATGCGAGATATTTAAGAATACATACATGGCTTTTCTATGAGAAAATGAGTAAATGACTTATTATTTTTGCAAAGATCGGTTTGAGAGGGGTTCCTCGAAACCTCTATGTCACTATCACAAACCGTTTAGCTTCAAGTCCAGTTAATGATTATGATTCGCGAAATATTTCAAATGTGGTCGAAGGAACTCCTGGTTTGACAGGAAACACTATATATTTAATGTGTATCTAATAAAATGCATGCAATATGCCGTTTTTAAAGAACGGTTCTTACCGATCAGACATGGTAGATCGAAACGATGAAGACCATTCTTAAGTTCTAGAAGTAAATAAAAATTTACGAGCAGGAGGTTGTCAAAGTCACCCCCACTTACGGTACGAAAGAGGGTGCCAATAGGTCATTATACGATTTCTTACAGTGCCAATATGTATTCCTTCGACCCTAATTGGATCTTTGGAAGGATAAATATTTAAATGTATTAAAAATCAAGTGGTTTATTTATATCGCTCTTTTTAAAAGCTTGCTGACGGAAAAACTTGAGTGACAGGTAATTCATAAACATTCAATTTAAATCTGCTTCAGATTAAAGGCTTAGGGTGTGTGCCAAATTTCGGCATAGTTGCGTATAAGCACCGAAGTCCTAAGTTTGAAATGCAATAATTTTAATTCATTT
This sequence comes from Phlebotomus papatasi, assembly GCF_024763615.1. Taxonomy (NCBI): domain Eukaryota; kingdom Metazoa; phylum Arthropoda; class Insecta; order Diptera; family Psychodidae; genus Phlebotomus; species Phlebotomus papatasi. The sequence continues at coordinate 45,803,594 of NC_077222.1, read as the reverse complement.
TGATATTTTTTGTTACTTCCTTTTCGGGAAGCTTGTGTGGAACCCTGAAAACTAGTTTATCATCTTTGTTTACTTTAAATCACTTCCTAAAATATTGAAAAATTAATAAAAAAAATATGGGCATTGCTTTAGGTAGTATTCCGGCCACTTTGAGTGAAATTCCGGCCACCTTTTGTAACGCAACGGATAGAAAATTTCAAAACGTCAAACGGAACGAGTTTAATATTTAGTTTAATACGTTTGTATGACCTACAAGCCCTGAGATCTTCCATGCAAATTGTTCTGAAGACCTGAAGAGTAGCATCTCAAATTTACGAGCAGATTCCCGTAGCTTTTTGCCCTGAACTTTTCCAAGGCCTTTTCCACATCACCATTTTCATAGAAGCGATGGTTTTTTTCTCTGGACATTGTAGAACTCAGAAATTGAAAAAAAAAAAACATAAAATGAATAAGAAATTTAGGAAAGCTAAAGATGTTGCCGGAATAGGTAACACTACTTCATCGGAGAGACGCTCACAAAGTATGTACTTTTTCACGCGAAATACAGGATTCAGCTGGGAAATTTTACCCGAAATTTAAAGATTGATTCATTATTAACATAAACAGAAACAATCTTTAACGAAAACTAATCGATTTTCATGAAAAACACCGAAGGAAAACCTTTTGCACTTCACCACAAATCAGAAGACTGCTAGAAACACAATCAATCTGTAATATTTTTTGTAAGACTCTTTCCACACTGAGTTTCACAACGCAATTTAAATTCAAATTATACCTAAAATTAAACGGTCTTTGTGTTAATACATCCTAAAATGAATATTTAAAACCAAAATGAATTCATTGACTATTCGAAGATTACATACATAATTTTAATTAATTTATTTGCATGGCCGAAATGGTCAAAAGGGTCAAAGTGGCAAAATGGTGCTTCTTAAGTAGTGGTTCCTTTAGCGGTTTTATTCACTGTAGGCAGTTTGTAGTCATCAGGATTTGTCGGATGCGACGTGTAGTGATTGGTACTTCAATATCCTTCCAGTATTTGAGAAGTTTTATAAGTAAAAGTCACCGCTTCGCAATAAATTTGTACCAATTCCATATCAGATAACATGGTATTACCTTTGAAAGTGCAGTATTTTCGTCCTTAGGAGTCCTATTTCTTGAAGTATTGATAAATAATGTTACCCAAACGACTCATCCTCTTCGTAAAAGTTTTCATTTTTACACTAATTCCCCTAGAGACTTTGATTAAGCCGTTTTCATTACACAAAAGCTTATGGCCTCTATCAATCACAAACTCTAGTTTTCAAATAAAATTTTCCTACTGTTGAAAGGTTCCAATTTGAATAAAAAGACAGATTTGATCATTTTATTGTCAATATAAACCATTTCTTATTAAAGAATGGTTCTATAAACATTAAAAAATAAAAATACCTATTTGTCGCACTTTTTCATACCACAAAATTGAATTAATGGCCAGTATGCACGCATAGGCAGTGAGTGCGGGTCACTACGATAAAAATGGATGTTGGGTAGACCTCTACTTGACATAATAATACTAAGTTGATCCGACGCACCGACCACCCACATACCTATTTCAATTTCGATATACCTATTTGAATTTCGCGCACTGTATTTTCGAGACGTTTCACAAATTCAAAAAATCCATCCGGATTACGAAGCGGACATCTGTCATATTGTCTCCCAATCATCCGGATTACAAAGCGGACACTGTATGCATATTCTAACTTAAGTATTTCTTGTACCTTGACTGAATAATGGGTTAATGTAAATTATTTATTTCATACAGTCTTAACCAATGTAGAAGTCAGACACCATTAAATTTTTCAAATGTTACAGTTTTGATAATACTCGTTAATATAGAAATTGTGAATTTTCTCAACTTCTATGAATACATAATTATCAGCGTTGGGGTTTGTATTGGTAACAGAAACGAACATAGTAAAGGAAGCCACTGTTACTAATATTGGGAACTTTGTTAAGGAAAATAGTCTATATTCCTTTCGAAACTTCTTTTCAAGAGATTCGTGCCTTTAGAAAATTAACTGTTCATTATCAAAAAAAAGAGTTCATGTCCTATCATCGTTAATTTTGAAACACCTGGAATATCTCATGGTGTATTTTCCTGTATGAAAAATATGTACAGTCACATATTTCTATTACAACCATCAAGCACTAATCACTTGAACTACCATTTCATTTTGGGCTAAAGATATTTTAGATAATTCCAACCCATTAAGTCTTTTGCTTCCTTCTTTTACTTCTCAAACTACATGCGCATTGATTTATGCCCAACGCTGCAGGTTTTCACGATTTTCTGTCGAAAGTGTAATTTCTACGGCTAATTTCTTCCAACCAAAAAAGAAATTGAAGATTCTTACATTCTGCAACATTTTCTCTCACACTTAACTAGAAAGATACTGTCGTTTTGGTGGAAAAGTCTTTCTATTTCTATTTGTGGTATTTGACCCAAATTGACAAAATATACCGCATGTTCCCAAAATTAGATGAAAAAAAATAAAGATTGGTGAGTGAATGGAAGTGGAAAAAAAACTTACACTACATGTCCTATTTTTAAATTTATTCCTCATACTCGACGGGAGTCGATTTCTGTGTCCATTAACTCGATGCTCTCGACGTCTATTGAATCGTCCAAAAACATCTTCAAGTGTTATAAATGATGCATGATTTTCCATCTTTATGCTGTTTTTCTTTAAATCTTTCTCACACCAACCACGTCTTGTTTGAAATTTAAAAAAAATCACTATCTGCTCTATATATTCTTTTAAATAAATAAGAAGTCAAACGAAAATTTCGCAAAACAGACACTTTTAGAAAGTGAGAAAAATAACAATCTCAACAAAATTTCCTTTCTTTCATACACTCCCCGAGACAAACTGGGAAAAATAGTAAAGAGAAGATATATTCAATCCCAGAAGAAGCACAAGAAGGTTTTACAATGTTCACGAGCCGGCGTTCGAAAATAAACTGAAATACACGAATTCTTACACCACACACTATTCCTCTTCAGTCATACAACACTCCATTTTTTCACTCTTCTTTTAACTATCACAAGCAAAGGCAACCAGCAAGAAATCACATCGTAGTGGAGTCTTACCAACAAACCATTAAAATATTATTCATGTAGTGTTGTGCATCGTGGAAAACAAAAAGAAAAAACAAAAAGAATTGTACAATCATTAACCAGACCACATACATTTTTCAACAGACTAGTCGTGATTTCGAGGTGGAGTACAAGATTTGTTAGATTTACTAGAATTTATGAGAAATTCCTTAAGAAATTGTTTTTGTTTTTAGAATTCTTTTGGTTTTAACAAAATACATTACAGTAGTCTCTTAAATCTGAATCTCTCAAATTCGAACGCCGTTTGGATTCAAAATGTCAATTGTGAGGTTATGTTAGAAAGTTCGTATTCTTGGTGAATGAAAATCATATTTATGTGCTTCTACCTGAATGTTTACATACATTATGGTCGTGTAAAATGAAAAGGAAGTATGTTACCACTAAGACTTGCGAGAAATTTCCAGTATTCTAAAGACCCCCTTAGTCACTTGGGATTCTGGTTTGGGACAGAATCAACAGGACATGATGAGACTAAGCAGTCAGCGTTGTTTTACATCAAATTTCGGCAGAAAATGTTTTTTTCGACTGTGACACGGAAATTTGCACACTTTTGCCTCTAACAAAAGAAGATTTTTAGCCCTGGGAGTGGTTTAAAATGCATATATGGCGTTTATATGGACAAATTCGGATGAAAGGTGATAGGATCTTATCATTTTTATGGAAATTTTTTGGTTGTCAATTTCCATCCCTTTCAAGACTTTAATTAATCCCTTATTTTTGTTCATTAAACATTTTCCTTACAAAATTTCAGCAAAATTCATGAAAAACTTTATAAAAATGATTCTAATTAGCTTTATAAAGTTATTAATTAAATTACTAAAAGATATTTACCTTCACTGATTGAAAATAAATACCCTGGAGCCAAATTTATTGAGTGGAGCTATAATTATTGCCACCCGAAAATCGCCATTTTGATAAAGATTCTATCACAGTACTCACAGTTCTAACGGTATGAAATTCAAATGGCAATTTTTCATATCGGTTTGAAAATACCTTCAAATTACTCTTTTATATTTTTCCAAAAAAAAAAATTTTTCAAAGTTTTTCCAGTATGAAAAAGTGGAGCTATGATTATTGCCAGCAGTGTAGCACACCTTTAGTGATTTTCCTATTTTGATGTTTTATTATACAATTTCAATCTTTATACCTGATTATGCATTATTTTTTAGAAAACATAATGCCCATTGTGAAGAAAAATGATAATTATTTAATATTCGTATCTGTTAAAACCATTTGTTTTTGTCATTTTATGAGTTTAGGTATAATTCGTGCGGCCAATTTAAATAGCACACTTTCATTTTCTTTGAGAATATTACCTGAAATTTACTTTTATTTTAAAGTTCATTATATTCCTATATTTTTGATCATTTGTAGACATTAATGCCATAAAATTTCGTAAAATAAAGTTATGAGAACTGAAAAAAGCCTTTGTGGTGCAGATGTGCAGGATTTACGCAAAAAAGTTTAGGATAGGGTCGAAGGAACGTCTGTTCGACAGGGAACCCCTATTGACACTTTTGTCAAAATGTTGAAATTGATTTAATATATCTAGTAAAATATATGTAAAATAAACTTTTTTCTGTAATATACGTCTTTATAAACAAAGATTTTCAAATTTCATACCATGAATGGTACAGAGTAGGGTGTCAATAGGTGCTGAAACGAGTTCTTAAAGTGTCAATAGACGTTCCTTTCACCCTAACTAAGATTTTTTTTTTATAAATTGTCTTGTTCAAGAAAGAGAATGATTAATAATTCACTATTTTTTTATGATAAAACTTAAAAATCACGCAAAAAATTCGAAAATTTTGAGAAGAGTGACCATTTCTAGGAAAGACTCTGCCATTGTTCGTATAATAAAATTGAATTCTTTTGCTGCAGTACCAAAAATAAAGGAACAAATTGAACAAAATTTGAAGAAGTAACTCAAGTGAGCATTACTAAAAGTCAATTATGTAAAAATACCCTGTTTAGAAGCGTTGTCAGACGTACAGAGTCAGTATTCAAACGATACCGTACCTGTTGTTTGATTTTTGTTAAAGAGCATATGCAAAAACACCTGTAATTCTGGAATAATATTCTTTGAACCGATGTATTCCTGTTTAATATTATTGGATATGACATATTAGATGTCCCAAAAGTCAAAAATATTCTCCTTGATACATAACTAAGAACATAAAACTTAGCGGTGGTAATTTTATAATACAGGATTACTTTTTGCGAAGTGGCGCATGGCTTGTATATGGCATTTTAAGCAATATAAATGAATTTGTTTAAAAGGATATCTTTGGACAAGACATGTACTTCAAGATCGAAAAGAATTTGCTCTAGGTTTTAAAGTTTTAACCAAGCTAATAATCCCAAACACACTGCCAAGAGTTTTTAAGTGGTTCAATCAGAACAAAATTGACCTTCTGGAATGGCCAGGTCGGTCTAAGGACCTCAATCCTGTTGAATTTAAAGGAAAAGATTGATCACAAGATAAATCTCTCGAATGTGACTAATTTGGAAGTTTTAAGCAGATATCCACACTACATGAAATACAATTACATTAGAATAGTGTCAAATCCTGATTTACTTAATGATCCTTTTTTGTCAAGCGCTTATTTTTCCAAAAGTTACTTAACTAAATACTAATTAATCCAAATTTAAGTTTTAAATAGAATTCGTAAGTTGTTAATTACAATAGAAGCCGAAAACTATCACTTCTTATAGAGTGTGCTGTTTATGTTGTCCCCTTAATATGTGCCATTAAGAATTTTTTTACCGTACTAAATTTCTTGATAGAACTTTCAGGATTTTTCTTCATATTCAAAATGTAATTATATACAAGTTCATTTATTATTATTAGTTTCATCATTTAAAAGCATAATTTTCCGATAAATAAGGCATACATTACAGTGTCCGAAACTGTGCTATTTATCTTGTCGCCACTGTAGAAGAACTTGAGAACAGTAAAGTACTAAAAAATAAGCATGTTCATTGGTCATTGGAATAGCATCTTTAACATTTTATCATATCTCCAATAACGAATTTTCTTATCCTTTTTTTTGTTATAAGAATATTCGCAGCAAAATGAATGCCCTTATTCAAAACATAATTTTATGACCTCAATTTTAGATGAATTCGACGCCAGTGCCAGTGTAAAAAAAATCAAAAAGGAAAAAAAGTGGCAGTGATGAATCGTAAAAATCAAGTAGATGAAAGATAAAATGGTGTTGAATAAACAAATAAAATTAAACAGAAAAAGAGAGTCACTATTGGCACTTTGAAGGGAAGATGAAAATGAGAAGACCAAGTGGAAAGATTGAGTCAGAAGGGTTTTCACAACAAACACCAAAGATTTCTTCCTTCCGTGCAATGAGAGCAATACCAACAAAAAAATGTGTAAAAATATTTCAGGAAAATTGAAATGGAAAGTCGTAAATCAATTTTAGAACCAGCTTCTTTAATTTTTTTTTGTTCGCAATAGCACTTATTTTTTTTGAACTTTTGCCACTCTGAGATTTCATTTTTCACGCAACATCGAAGTTTTCTTCAGTGTTTTTTTTATACGTTAGGTAAAAAACGCAATAAAATTAAAGCACGATATCAAATTTATTGTGATGTTCCGTTTGATGAAATGTGCATATAATATATCACAGTGCTATAGAATTGCACATAGTATATCTAGTATTATATGTATCAAGAATAGATATTTTAACGAGTAATAGTAGTGTTGATTGCAAGTTATTAATAAAGAGTATTAATTAACATTATTAGCTAATTTTGTCGGAAAATGTGAAGATTGAAATGTCTCGTTTGCAGAGTAATGGTGTTTACAGAGAACCAAAATATATATGTATACGAAACTTATATATTATAATAATAATGTGAGTTTATTATTTCCTCAAAATGTCTTGAGTGGTGAATGACTTTTGATAAATTTAAACATTTTAGTATGTGATGCATCTTTATCTAAAAATATCTTCATTTTATTATTTTGATTGTGGATGGAATAGAGAAGAGTGAGAAAAGTGTGTAAGTTGCCTCTCAAGAGAGATTTTCTTGTTGATATTGTGTAACATTTTCCATCAAGACAAAAACAAAAACAAGGATAAGTCTTTGATGGGTAAATAGAGAAAATTCTTCAAACGAAATTCCACAGTTCTTAATCATTTTGAATTGAGATTTTTTTTACATTGTATTTCGAGACAAGAAAATTTTCAATAGAAATTATTTAAATAATTGACTCTCCACAATTTAGTGACATTAAAAAATCACAGAAAATGTAACATAAAAAATGTTGTCCCACAAAATTGTGAAGCAAATTCTATAAATAACGAATATGTTTAGGCACAAACAAGAAAAACAATGTGAAATGGCTTGGTTCACAGTGCTTCTATTTTTGATTTTAAAAAGAAATATTGAAAATATTGGATATGTATCAATCTTTGAAATACATAACAAATTAAAAAAAAAAACAAATTGATTAAAAATAAAATTGCCAGTTCAGAAAACACTTAATGTAATTCAGAGTTGACGAGAATTCAAAGATCCTTACACACAATTTTGTTACAACCAGAAATTAATCCCATCTGGTAAATAATTTATTTTGGTCCTAGAAAAACTGTTCAATCACTCAGATCTACGGCTTATGCCGAGTGTCGGCTTAACGTAGTTATAATCAAAATATTGATAAAGCTGCATTCCCATCATAGTTTCCCACTACAGTAAGTCCCGAGATTATGCATATTATGCAACCGCGCGAAATGGCTTTATGCACACAGAAATTTTGCATTTACATACTCTCATAGTGATAAAAGATTTCTTAATGATTAATTAAACATATACAGTGGCGACAAAAGACAAATAGCACACCTTCAGCGATTTTCCTATTTTGATGTTTTATGATACAATATCAATCTTTATTCTTGATCATGATTTATTATTAGGAAATATAATGCCCATTATAAATAAAAATCATAATTATTTAAGATTTGTATGTGATAAAACCATGTGTTTTTGTCATTTTATGAGTTTAAGTATAATTCGTGCGGACAATTTAAATAGCACACCTTAATTTTTCTCTGAAAATATTACCTGAAATTTACTTTTATTTTAAAATTCGTTATATTCCTGTATTTTTGATCATTTGTAGGCATCCATGCCACAAATTTTTATAAAATAAAGTTATGACAACTGAAAAATTATGTAAATAAAGCCATTGATTCAGATGTACAGGATTCACGTAAAAAAGTTTAGGATAACTAAGAAACTTTTTTTTATAAATTTTATTATTCAAGGAAGAGAATCAAAATTCCAATAATTTTTTATGATAGAACTTAAAAATCACGCAAAAAAGCTTAAAAATCTCGAGAAAGAATAACCACTTCTATAGAATATCCTGCCATTGTTCGTATAATAAAATTGAATTCCTTTGCTGCAGTACCAAAAATAAAGTAATAAATTGAACAAAATTTGAAGGCGTAATTCATGTGAGCATTACTAAAAGTGAATTATGTAAAAATATCCGGTTTAGAAGCGTTGTCAGACGTACAGAGTTAGTATTCAAACGATACCGTACCTGTTGTTTGATTTTTGTTAAAAAGCATATGCAGAAGGAGCTATAATTCGGGAATAAAATTCTTTGAATCGATGTATTCCTGTTTAATACAATTTATATATGACATAAAAAATATTTGATGTCCCAAAAGTCTAGAATTTTGTCCTTGGTCTTGATACATAATTAAGAACGTAAAACTTAGCGGTGGTAATTTTACAGTATGAGGTTACATTTTGCCAAGTGGTGTATGGTCTGTATATGGAATATCAGGCAATGTAAACCAATTTGTTTACAAGGATATCTTTGGACAAGACTTGTACTTCAACATCGAAAAGAATTTGCTCTTGGTTTTTAGGTTTTAATCAAGCTAATGATCCAAAACACACTGCCAAGAGTTTTCAAAAGTGGTTCAATCAGAACAAAATTTACCTTCTGGAATGCGCAGGACCTCAATCCTGTTGAATTTATAGGAACAGTTTAACCATAAGATATATCTCTCGAATGTGACTCATTTGGAATAGTTTTAAGTAGATATCCACACTAAATGAATTACAATCATATTAGAATAGTGCCAAATCTTGGTTTGCTTAATCATTATTCGTTGTCAAGCACTTATTTTTCCAAAAGTTACTTAACTGAGTACTAATTATTCCCAAATTAATTTTCAAATAGAATTTGTAAGTTGTTAATCGCAGTATAAGCCGAAAACTATCACTTCTTATAGGTTGTGCTATTTATATTGTCCCCTTAATATGTGCCATTTCAAGAATTTTTTTACCGTACTAAATTTCTTGATAGAACTTTCAGGATTTTTCTTCATATTCAAAATGTAATTATATACAAGTTCATTTATTATTATTAGTTTCATCATTTAAAAGCATAATTTTCCGATAAATAAGGCATACATTAGTGTCCAAAACTGTGCTATTTATCTTGTCGCCACTGTATATAATTGTGAAATGATTAAGTCTGATTAATGAATTGGTGTCTAAATATTGGCGTTCCTCGTGATCTATGGAAAAAAAATCTTTAAGAATGTTAAAAGCCAGAGTAAACAATAATTTAATTATGTGGAAAGCTATATAAATACTTCCCACATAACCTTAAGTATATAAATTAAATAATAAGTAAAAAAATAAATTATTTAATTAAATAATTAATACGTTCGCAACATTTCCAAATATCATTTCATTACGCTAACTTATTAAAATAAAATTGAAAAAAAAATATTAAGGCGAAGCGAATAGGGAATAAGACGAGGTGCTTAGCGATAAGGGTGCTCTGGTCAAAATACGATTTTTAAAACAATTAAATAATATCAGATCAGCCATAATATAATTTTTGTTAATTTATCTAAATTCTGGATATTCTGGTTTTAACAGAACTTTAATTTATTCCTGAAATTTTATTTAAAATTACTGCAGAACATCTTGCAATTTCAGCTAAAACTCGAATTTGAATACAATCGGAGTTTATTCACGTTAAGAATCTCACCTATACGCTAGTCTAGGCTTGTCAATATTTTTCTTCATCGACATAAAAAAATGTCATGGATCGTGCAAGAGTAGTTTTACTCTGTTAAAACAAACCACAGAAAAACCTCCCTCTAAAAAAAAAATATTTTTTGAAAATTGAAATCAAAGACCTTTGTCTAAAAATATTTCCTTCACCCCAAACAATCTCTTATTATTATCTATTTAAAGGGTGACAAATAGGATCAAACTGTGAAGAACTTGCAGTAAATTGTGTGACACAGAAAAAATTCTTTGACCAAAAAAAAAAACGCTAGAAGAATAGAAGACAAGAATGTCATTATTTTCTTTTTTCATGGAAGTGAATATTTTTGAAGAATTTTTGTGATGTAATAATTGAATATTTTTCTTAAAGAGAATCTCCACTTTTGAACAATAAAGAATATTCGACACATCAATGTCAATAAGTAGGAGGAATTCTTGGAGAATTCTCTTCTTCCGTTTCAGTCAGCCCATTATTATGTTAAGCGGCTGAGAACGCCAGCAATAAATAAGAAAATTGAGATAATCTCTCGCCAAGCGATCACACAACATTGATGACTCACTTTTGTTTAGCTGATTTATTTAATTACCCATACGGTCATTGCCTTGTCCGTCATTCCTTCCCTCTTTATTATTTTTACTCCAGTCCCAATTCAATGAATATACCTCCCGAGACGTGCAATTTTATGCAACTTTGATTCTCTTCGCATTTGTACACACCAAAAAAAAAGTTAAATGTAAGAATACTTAGTAACTCAACTCACAGATATCACACGTAGACATTAAACTTGTTAAATTTCCTCGCCTTCCTCTCTCACAAACAATATGGATAAATTTTATTCAAATTATTTCTCAATTTTATTGAAATGGAAGAGACATACCAGTCACTTTTTAGCGTCTTTCCTGATGAAAAATGGCATTAAATTGTTTTGTGTGTTTTCATAAAATTGACGTGGGAGGATCATTGGACCAAGATAAATGTCTTCCACCATGGACCTGACCATAAAAATTGAAAGTAATTCACATGGCTCTTCTCATTCACCAAACTATACACACACACATTACTTCGCATTTATTGAATAACCCTTTCGTCTCCTTTGGGACTCTGGGTACCCATGGAAACAAGAATTTTTTTAGACTATCTAGATCTATTATTCGTAAGGATTATTTATTTATAATCCTTACGAAATCTTATGTCGTCCGATCGGGCTCAAACTTTGCTAAAAAGTGTTTCACCTACTTCTTGATTACACATATACAGTAGACACTCTCTCTCAATCGGGCATATGGGGCAAAATGTCATCCAAATTATCGAGAGATCAAAGTCATTGTAAATTCCATAAAAAGCACTCAATTATAAAGAATCACGATAAAACAAGGGGAACTTCAGCGAATTTCCTTGAAAATGAAACGTGAAAATTGTCAACAAAATTTTGCACCCGATTAAAAAGAGCCGATAGAGCGAGAGTCCACACTGAGATAAATCCGAAAAAGTTAAAAGGGATAGATAATCCTAACCGGCTTATGTAGGTGAGATTCTTAACGTGAGCTAACTCGGAGTGCATGCAAATTCGATTTAGAACTGAAGTTGGGAGACGCCATTCAGTTATCTTGAATCAAATTCGTGAAATTATACAAATTTTGTATTTAAACCAAAATATCAAGAATTTGGATGAACTGGCACAAAAGTAATATATGGGTGAAACGTAGACCAGAATGTTCTCTATAATATTCCCATAGAACATGATCTCATCGATTACTCAGAAGCCAAGATAAGCGAGGTTTTTTGTTTCTTAACTCGTTTTTTCATCCAGAGTTCCCCAAGTAGTCATTTGTTGAACTTCAACTATATCAAAGAATTGTTGTATTTTGTGGGACTTTCCATTTAAAACCATATTTTAAGTGTCTTTGTGGAGTAGAGGCAGTCAAATTGGCAACTG